>NC_084564.2:44701357-44963857 GCF_033978685.3 Nerophis lumbriciformis
GTTACAGATGGTCTGGATGCATTTTTGCCTCATTTATGTGATAATCCTGTGCGTGACTGAATAATTAAGGAGTGGGTGTTGGTTAATTTATCGAGGACAAACTGCAGTGTGCTCAAACAACCACCAGGTAGCATCTGTGAGCAGATAACATTGAATGGGGGGCAGGGGTGTTATGTGGAGGGGGCTTAGGCAACTCACCAACGACGAAACCATGCTGCTAACGACCAGAACATCGCCCAAAGCTTGAACACCTTCTATTTTTGCTTTGATGGCCCATCAAAAGAGAAGTGTGGGATACTTGAGTATGAAAAAATATTCAGTCTAAGGCTGGACTCCAGGGGAGGGGGTCCAGATTGAGGCCAGAAAAAAAACAACTCAACATCCATGGCACACAAACTAGTTACAAAGAATTCACAAGACTCACAACAGAGGGGGGGAGTGGGGGCTATGGAGGCAGGCTGCAGCTATCTAAGCACTGCCCAGCCGCCCATCACCCCTAAGGGATTCAAGCCACCGAAGGCGTGGGATAGAGGGTGGGGTATGTGTGTGTGGCGTGTATTTTTCGTGGACGCATGTGAGTGTGTGTGTGTGTGTGTTCAAGGTTCAAGGTTCAAGGTTCAACTTTATTGTCCCCGCGGGGAAATTTGTCTTGGGCACAGTGCATCATTGCTTTCTTAACATACCCAAAAACAACAGAACAAAAACACAAGCACAGACACAACCACAACCATACAACTGACATTTAAACATCAGAACATGGAGCTTGATAGACATAGGTGGCACTTTGATGTAGGCATAAAATCTACAGTATGGAGATAAAGATAAAGTACCAATGTGCATTGCACTAGAGCTCATGGATAAAGTGCTGTGTGCTAAAGTGCTTAGTTCTAAAGTGCTATGTGCTAAAGTGCTATGTACTAAAAAAGTGCTAACCTATGTATTAAAATTCTATTGCACATTGTTGGTCAGCTTAATGGAGGCTGGGACAAATGATAATTTAAGGCGGTTAGATTTGCATAGTGGGACCCGGAGTCTTCTCCCTGATGGCAGGGTTCCATATTCAGGAAAGAGTGGGTGTTGTGAGTTGGAAATCATTTTCTTAGCTTTTTTCCTAACTGCCTGCTCATAGATGCTCTGTATAGGCTCATATTCTAAGCCTGCAGCGTGTATCTGTTCCGCGGCCTTGGTGTTGTTGCAGCCGCCAGTCAGTCCAAAGTCAACAACAACAAGTGTGTGTCCATGAGAGACAAGAAGGGAGTTTGTTGTGTCTTCTCCACATTGTCCTTCGGGAGAGTCTCCAAGCCAGGGAAACAATCCAAGTTAGAATGATTTGTTTGCGAGCGAAAAAAATACAATTTGCTTTTCACTCTTAATTGTCTATTAGTGGTGCTCAAATTCATCCTGCAGGGCAGCTGGTCCGATGTTATCCAAATCACAAGAGTGTCCAGAGTTCTTCCCGCATCCTCCAATGTGGAGGGGGCTTAGGCAACTCACCAACGCCGAAACCATGCTGCTAACGACCAGAACATCGCCCAAAGCTTGAACACCTTCTATTTTCGCTTTGATGGCCCATCAAAAGAGAAGTGTGGGATACTTGAGTATGAACAAATATTCAGTCTAAGGCCGGACTCCAGGGGAGGGGGTCCAGATTGAGGCCAGAAAAAAAAATCATATGAATCCTTTTTCGACTGTAATACAAATCATTCTCCCAGGATGCAGACGGATTGGCAACACTAAATGGTCCCTAGTGTGTGAATGTTGTCTATCTGTGTTGGCCCTGTGATGAAGTGGTGACTTGTCCAGGTTGTACCCCGTCTACCGCCCGAATGCAGCTGAGATAGGCTCCGGCACCCCCAGCGACCCCAAAAGGGACAAGCGGTAGAAAATGGATGGATGGATGGAGCTTCATAAAATTATTGTGACGACCGGGTCACATGGTGATGCAGGGGTTCGTTCTCCCAGGATGCAGACGGACTTTGCACATAGTGTGCAGGTAGGAAATTATTTATTTTGGATAATAAATCAGACGGGAAACAAACAAAAACGTGCTCATAGCACGGAAGGCAAAAACCAAAGGGGCTAGCGTGGGAACTAGCAGGAATCAAAACTGCCGTCGACTGTTGCATAAAGCAAATTAGGAAGGCAGACCGACTGACCGGCAAAGGCAGGCTTAAATAATGCTTCTGATTAGTGCTCGGGAAACAGGTGAGTGTCCCGAACACCAATCAGAGACAGGTGGAAACAATAAGTACCCATGGTAACTAAAAACAAGGGTGCACAAAAACCATACTTGCCAACCTTGAGACCTCCGATTTCGGGAGGTGGGGGTGGGGGTGGATGGTGTGGTCGGGATGGGGCGGGGGCGTGGTCGGGGTGGGCGGGGGCGTGGTTGGGGGCGTGGCTAAGAGGGGAGGAGTATATTTACAGCTAGAATTCACCAAGTCAAGTATTTCATATATATATATATATATATATACATATATATATATATATATATATATATATATATATATATGTATATATATATATATATATATATTTGACTTTCAGTGAATTCTAGCTATATATATATTTATTTTATGATATATATATATATATATATATATATATATATATATATATATATATATATAAATAAAAGAAATACTTGAATTTCAGTGTTCATTTATATACACATATACACACACATAACACTCATCTACTCATTGTTGGGTTAAGGGTTGAATTGTCCATCCTTGTTCTATTCTCTGTCACTATTTTTCTAACCATGCTGAACACCCTTTCGCAGGTACCCAGAAAGGTTTCAAGTACCACCAAAAAAACTGAACCTCTGAAGACAGTACAAAAAATCTGTGTAAAAGGTGTACAAATACTGTTTGTATAATAAGTATGTTATTGTTTACAAATGAGGGTTAAGAGTTCAGTACTAAAAAAAAAAAAAAAAAAAAAAGAATGTGGCTTAAGTACAGTTTTGTAGGAATGTAATAGAGTGATCTATGTTTGTCTGTTGCCATCTCCTGGTGAATGTTGGCTATAGCGTACTGGGGTTAGTTTTTGGTTTGGTGTGTGAGTCTGTTCTAAAGTCTAAAATAAAGAGACGTACTTCATCACCTCGCCTGGTTATTGCCTCCAACTCAATATATTACAACAACATCGCTGTTTACGGCAGACAAACTGCTTTACGGTAGAATAAAACATGACTGCTGTTGTTGTTGTGTGTTGTTACCGCGCTGGGAGGACGTTAATGAAACGGCCTAACAATAAACCCACATAAGAAACCAAGAACTCGCCCTCCATCATTCTACAGTTATAACGTGTTTGGGCAGGCACGCTGTTTATATTGTGGGAAAGCGGACGTGAATACAGGCTGTCGACACGTCACTCAGGTCCGCATGGAGCTGGAGGGGGCGTGGCTTCCAGCTCCGCCTGAATTTCGGGAGAGAATTTGTCCCGGGAGGTTTTCGGGAGAGGCGCTGAATTTCGGGAGTCTCCCGGAAAATCCGGGAGGGTTGGCAAGTATGACAAAAACAGGAACTGAGGGAGTCCAAAAACCAAACAGAACATGATCCGGGCAGCGGATGACAACAATTATCCTAATATTGCAATCAATGACAGGCTTTTTGTAGACAATGTTTTGAGACATGACACCTTCTACATGACATTTAGTCTGTGTGTCACTTGTATTCTCTATTATTTATCATCGTATGTGCAGCACTGGAGACCCTGAATGCTGAAGTAGCTTGAGTGTTGCATTTTACTGAAGACCTCTTAGCACAATCCCAGGAGAGCAGAGTGGGTTTTGTGTGGGTGTTGGCCGGGTGTCAGTGTCCCGGTCTCGTCTCTCACAAGTAAACAAATGCGACTCGGGGCAAGTCATTAATTACGCGTCACAACACATTACACCTTTCATCAGCATTGCAAGTCTCCATCAGCGTTTTATTTACCTGAAAACAACCTCGCAGTAAACAGTAATAAAACAGCAGCTATGGCGAGTGGGCACATGTGAGTCACCTTGTTGTTTCACCAAACCTGCTATTTGAGCATTGAGTTCAAACACATGACATAAGACCAGCTGTTCACCCTCATTAAAGGGGAACATTATCACCAGACCTATGTAAGCGTCAATATATACCTTGATGTTGCAGAAAAAAGACCATATATTTTTTTAACCGATTTCCGAACTGCAGATCGCGTGGACATCGGGGGCGGTACCTCTGGATTGGCAGACCGGGGTGGTGGTTCCTCTCTTTAAGAAGGGGAACCGGAGGGTGTGTTCCAACTATCGTGGGATCACACTCCTCAGCCTTCCCGGTAAGGTCTATTCAGGTGTACTGGAGAGGAGGCTACGCCGGATAGTCGAACCTCGGATTCAGGAGGAACAGTGTGGTTTTCGTCCTGGTCGTGGAACTGTGGACCAGCTCTATACTCTCGGCAGGGTCCTTGAGGGTGCATGGGAGTTTGCCTAACCAGTCTACATGTGTTTTGTGGACTTGGAGAAGGCATTCGACCGTGTCCCTCGGGAAGTCCTGTGGGGAGTGCTCAGAGAGTATGGGGTATCGGACTGTCTGATTGTGGCAGTCCGCTCCCTGTATGATCAGTGCCAGAGCTTGGTCCGCATTGCCGGTAGTAAGTCGGACACGTTTCCAGTGAGGGTTGGACTCCGCCAAGGCTGCCCTTTGTCACCGATTCTGTTCATAACTTTTATGGACAGAATTCTAGGCGCAGTCAAGGCGTTGAGGGGATCTGGTTTGGTGGCTACAGGATTAGGTCTCTGCTTTTTGCAGATGATGTGGTCCTGATGGCTTCATTTGGCCAGGATCTCCAGCTCTCGCTGGATCGGTTCGCAGCCGAGTGTGAAGCGACTGGGATGAGAATCAGCACCTCCAAGTCCGAGTCCATGGTTCTCGCCCGGAAAAGGGTGGAATGCCATCTTCGGGTTGGGGAGGAGACCCTGCCCCAAGTGGAGAAGTTCAAGTACCTCGGAGTCTTGTTCACGAGTGAGGGAAGAGTGGATCGTGAGATCGGCAGGCGGATCGGTGCGGCGTCTTCAGTAATGCGGACGCTGTATCGATCCGTTGTGGTGAAGAAGGAGCTGAGCCGGAAGGCAAAGCTCTCAATTTACCGGTCGATCTACATTCCCATCCTCACCTATGGTCATGAGCTTTGGGTTATGACCGAAAGGACAAGATCACGGGTACAAGCGGCCGAAATGAGTTTCCTCCGCCGGGTAGCAGGGCTCTCCCTTAGAGATAGGGTGAGAAGCTCTGTCATCCGGGGGGAGCTCAAAGTAAAGCCGCTGCTCCTCCACATCGAGAGGAGCCAGATGAGGTGGTTCGGGCATCTGGTCAGGATGCCACCCGATCGCCTCCCTCGGGAGGTGTTTAGGGCACGTCCGACCGGTAGGAGGCCACGGGGAAGACCCAGGACACGTTGGGAAGACTATGTCTCCCGGCTGGCCTGGGAACGCCTCGGGATCCCCCGGGAGGAGCTGGACGAAGTGGCTGGGGAGAGGGAAGTCTGGGCTTCCCTGCTTAGGCTGCTGCCCCCGCGACCCGACCTCGGATAAGCGGAAGAAGATGGATGGATGGATTTCCGAACTCTAAATGGGTGAATTTTGGCGAATTAAACGCCTTTCTATTATTCACTCTCGGAGCGATGACGTCACAACGTGGCGTCACATCGGGAAACAATCCGCCATTTTCTCAAACACCGAGTCAAATCAGCTCTGTTATTTTCCCTTTTTTCAACTGTTTTCCGTACCTTGGAGACATCATGCCTCGTCGGTGTGTTGTCGGAGGGTGTAACAACACCAACAGGGACGGATTCAAGTTGCACCAGTGGCCCAAAGATGCCAAAGTGGCAAGAAATTGGACGTCTGTTCCGCACACTTTACCGACGAAAGCTATGCTACGACAGAGATGGCAAGAATGTGTGGATATCCTGCGACACTCAAAGCAGATGCATTTCCAACCATAAAGTCAAAGAAATCTGCCGCCAGACCCCCATTGAATCTGCCGGAGTGTGTGAGCAATTCAGGGACAAAGGACCTCGCTAGCACGGCAAGCAATGGCGGCAGTTTGTTCCCGCAGACGAGCGAGCTATCGACCCTAGCTTCCCTGGCCTGCTGACATCAACTCCAAAACTGGACATATCAGCTTTCAGGAAAAGAGCGCGGATGGGGGTATGTCTACAGAATATATTAATTGATGAAAACTGGGCTGTCTGCACTCTCAAAGTGCATGTTGTTGCCAAATGTATTTCATATGCTGTAAACCAGGGGTGCTCACACTTTTTCTGCAGGCGAGCTACTTTTCAATTGATCAAGTCGTGGGGATCTACCTCATTCATATATATCATTTATATTTACTTATTTATGAAATATGTTTTTGTTAATAAGTTAAAGGTGTTTAAAGATAATGCAAGCATGTTTAACACATATAGTTAATATTGTTAATAAATTAAAGGTGTTTAATGATAATGCAATCATGTTTAACACATAGTTAACATTGTTAATAAATTAAAAGTGTTTAATGATAATACAAGCATGTTTAACACATATAGTTAATATTGTTAATAAATTAAAGGTGTTTAATGATAATACAAGTATGTTTAATACATATAGTTAATATTGTTAACAAGTTAAAGGTGTTTAAAGATAATACAAGCATGATTAACACATATAGTTAATATTGTTAACAAGTTAAAGGTGTTTAATGATAATACAAGCATGTTTAACACATATAGTTAATATTGTTAACAAGTTAAAGGTGTTTAAAGATAATACAAGCATGTTTAACACATATAGTTAATATTGTTAACAAGTTAAAGGTGTTTAATGATAATACAAGCATGTTAATACATATAGTTAATATTATTAATAAGTTAAAGGTGTTTAAAGATAATACAAGCATGTTTAACACATATAGTTAATATTGTTAACAAGTTAAAGGTGTTTAATGATAATACAAGCATGTTTAACACATATAGTTAATATTGTTAACAAGTTAAAGGTGTTTAATGATAATACAAGCATGTTTAACACATAGTTAATATTGTTAATAAGTTAAAGGTGTTTAAAGATAATACAAGCATGTTTAACACATATAGATTCCTTTCTTTCATGAAGACAAGAATATAAGTTGGTGTATTACCTGATTGTGATGACTTTTGCATTGATTAGAATCAGACAGTAGTGCTAAAAAACGTCCGCATTTTCGAATGGAGGAGAAAAAAGTCCTCCTTTCTGTCCAATACCACATGAAAGTGGTTGGTTTTTGGCATCTTATTTGTCCAGCTTCCGTACTCCTTTGTATACACTTTACAAGAAATACATTGTCGGCAAACTCCGTAGCTTGCTAGCTTGTGCACGCCAGCTTTCTGGAGACTCGTTTTGTTAGCGCAACTGTGCAACTGTGCAGTCGGTCTTTGGAGTTTTGACGAGAGGTACGGCGCCAGAGTCTGTTGAAATAAAGTGTTTCTCGCCTTCCAGTCGGTAATTTGAATGATCTGGCAGCAGCCAGCGTCATCTCAGAAGACCCTCGGGTGCCGTGAATGTCAATCGAGTGACGAAAGTGACGTCATAGTGAAGATTTATGATCGCTCATTTTTAGGACTATTTTTTTAATGCCTGGCTGGTGATCGACTGACACACCCTCCGAGATCAACCGGTAGCTCGCGATCGACGTAATGAGCACCCCTGCTGTAAACCTAGTTCATAGTTGTTAGTTTCCTTTAATGCCAAACAAACACATACCAATCGTTGGTTAGAAGGCGATCGCCGAATTCGTCCTCGCTTTCTCCCGTGTCGCTGGCTGTCGTGTCGTTTTCCTCGGTTTCGCTTGCATACGGTTCAAACCGATATAGCTCAATAGCTTCAGTCCATCCATCCATCCATCCATCTTCTTCCGCTTATCCGAGGTCGGGTCGCGGGGGCAGCAGCTTAAGCAGGGAAGCCCAGACTTCCCTCTCCCCAGCCACTTCGTCCAGCTCCTCTTGGGGGATCCCGAGGCGTTCCCAAGCCAGCCGGGAGAGATAGTCTTCCCAGCGTGTTCTGGGTCTTCCCCGTGGCCTCCTACCGGTCGGACGTGCCCGAAACACCTTCCTAGGGAGGCGTTCGGGTGGCATCCTGACCAGATGCCCGAACCACCTCATCTGGCTCCTCTCGATGTGGAGGAGCAGCGGCTTTACTTTGAGCTCCCCCCGAATGACAGAGCTTCTCACCCTATCTCTAAAGGAGAGCCCCGACACTCGGCGGAGAAAACTCATTTCGGCCGCTTGTACCCGTGATCTTGTCCTTTCGGTCATGACCCAAAGCTCATGACCATAGGTGAGGATGGGAACGTAGATCGACCGGTAAATCGAGAGCTTTGCCTTCCGGCTCAGCTCCTTCTTCACAACAACGGATCGATACAGCGTCCGCATTACTGAAGACGCCGCACCGATCCGCCTGTCGATCTCACGATCCACTCTTCCCTCACTCGTGAACAAGACTCCGAGGTACTTGAACTCCTCCACTTGGGGCAAGATCTCCTCCCCAACCCGGAGATGGCACTCCACCCTTTTCCGGGAGAGAACCATGGACTCGGACTTGGAGGTGCTGATTCCCATCCCAGTCGCTTCACACTCGGCTGCGAACCGATCCAGCGAGAGCTGAAGATCTTGGCCAGAGGAAGCCATCAGGACCACATCATCTGCAAATAGCAAAGACCTAATCCTGCAGCCACCAAACCAGATCCCCTCAACGCCCTGACTGCGTCTAGAAATTCTGTCCATAAAGGTTATGAACAGAATCGGTGACAAAGGGCAGCCTTGGCGGAGTCCAACCCTCACTGGAAACGTGTCCGACTTACTGCCGGCAATGCCGGGGTACACGGTCGAATGCCTTCTCCAAGTCCACAAAGCTTCAGTTTCTTCTTCAATTTGGTTTTCGCTACCTGCCTCCACACTACAACCATCCGTTTCAATACATGCGTAATCTGTTGAATCGCTTAAGCCGCTGAAATCTGAGTCTGAATCCGAGCTAATGTCGCTATAGCTTGCTGTTCTATGCGCCATGTTTGTTTGTGTTGGCTTCACTGTGTGACGTCACAGGAAAATGGACGGGTGTATATAACGATGGTTAAAATCAGGCACTTTGAAGCTTTTTTTAGAGATATTGCGTGATGGGTAAAATTTGGAAAAAAACTTCGAAAAATAAAATAAGCCACTGGGAACTGATTTTTAATGGTTTTAACCCTTCTGAAATTGTGATAATGTTCCCCTTTAAGAGTGAATGCTTCGTCAGAGCACACCACATCATGGCAGATGGCTGGAATGAAGAAGCCAGGTATGCACTCCCAGGCATTGTTTGGAGGGATAAGTGGCTGAGTGTGACCCCCGGACTGTGAAAGAGCAGGAAGCAACAAGCAAAGCAGTGAATCCAGCTGGGATGAGGAGCTTCTAACAAGTCAGGAACAGGAGCCTCAGAATAATATGAGCTGCAGCCGGGGGCCAAATTGAATCAGCCGGGAATATAAACCCTCACACGGTCGATGGCGTTCAGGCGGGAGCTCATGTCCATGAAGACCAGGCCAAAGTATCGCCTTCTCAACATTGTTATATACACTATATTGCCAAAAGTATTTGGCCACCTGCCTTCACTCACATATGAAGTTGAAGTGCCATCCCATGGAATTGTCCAAAATGTTTTGGTATCCTGGAGCATTCAAAGTTCCTTTCATTGGAACTAAGGGGCCAAGCCCAACTCCTGAAAAACCAACCCCACATTATAATTCCTCCTCCACCAATGCAGTCCGAAATGAAATGTAGTGTTCTCCTGGCAACCTCCAAACTCAGACTGGTCCATCAGATTGCCAGATGGAAAAGTGTGATTCATCAGTCCAGAGAAGGCGTCTCCACTGCTCTAGAGTCCAGTGGTGATGTCCTTTACACCACTGCATCCCACACTTTGCATTGAACCGGTCAGTTTAATGTAGGCATTATTTTCAGGGACCGACTTTCCACTTGTATCAGATAAATACAGCAAATATAAGTGCATGAAAAATACAACTCACTATATCACTGAATTAGTGGGAGCCCTGGGCTTGTTTCTGTACACTGCTGAATTTAAATGTTCTTGAGGGAACTCTCCTGAAGGAATCAATAAAGTACTATCTATCTATCTTTCTATCTATCTAATTGTGGTGGGTGCTATGATTGGGTATAAAAGTATCCATCCATCCATCCATCTTCTTCCGCTTATCCGAGGTCGGGTCGCGGGGGCAGCAGCCTAAGCAGGGAAGCCCAGACTTCCCTCTCCCCAGCCACTTCGTCCAGCTCTTCCTGTGGGACCCCGAGGCGTTCCCAGGCCAGCCGGGAGACATAGTCTTCCCAACGTGTCCTGGGTCTTCCCCGCGGCCTCCTACCGGTCGGACGTGCCCTAAACACCTCTCTAGGGAGGCGTTCGGGTGGCATCCTGACCAGATGCCCGAACCACCTCATCTGGCTCCTCTCCATGTGGAGGAGCCGCGGCTTTACTTTGAGCTCCCCCCGGATGGCAGAGCTTCTCACCCTATCTCTAAGGGAGAGCCCCGCCACCCGGCGGAGGAAACTCATTTCGGCCACTTGTACCCGTGATCTTGTCCTTTCGGTCATAACCCAAAGCTCATGACCATAGGTGAGGATGGGAACGTAGATCGACCGGTAAATTGAGAGCTTTGCCTTCCGGCTCAGCTCCTTCTTCACCACAACGGATCGATACAGCGTCCGCATTACTGAAGACGCCGCACCGATCCGCCTGTCGATCTCACGATCCACTCTTCCCTCACTCGTGAACAAGACTCCGAGGTACTTGAACTCCTCCACTTGGGGCAAGATCTCCTCCCCAACCCGGAGATGGCACTCCAGCCTTTTCCGGGCGAGAACCATGGACTCGGACTTGGAGGTGCTGATTCTCATCAAAGTCGCTTCACACTCGGCTGCGAACCGATCCAGTGAGAGCTGAAGATCCTGGCCAGATGAAGCCATCAGGACCACATCATCTGCAAAAAGCAGAGACCTAATCCTGCAGCCACCAAACCAGATCCCCTCAACGCCTTGACTGCGCCTAGAAATTCTGTCCATAAAAGTTATGAACAGAATCGGTGACAAAGGGCAGCCTTGGCGCAGTCCAACCCTCACTGGAAACGTGTCCGACTTACGGTATAAAAGTAGTTTCTATGAAATGCTCAGTCATTCACAAACAAGGACGGGGCGAGGGTCACCACTTTGTCAACAAATGCCTGAGCATTTGGGGCGGTATAGCTCGGTTGGTAGAGCGGCCGTGCCAGCAACTTGAGGGTTGCAGGTTCGATCCCCGCATCCGCCATCCTATTCATTGCCGTTGTGTCCTTGGGCAAGACACTTTACCCACCTGCTCCCAGTGCCACCCACACTGCTTTAAATGTAACTTAGATATTGGCTTTCACTATGTAAAGCGCTTTGAGTCACTTGAGAAAAAGCGCTATATAAATGTAATTCACTTCACTTCACTGAGCAAATTGTTTAAGAACAACATTTCTCAAGCAGCTATTGCAAGGAATTTAGGGATTTCACCATCTATGCTCTGTAATATCATCAAAAGGGTCAGAGAATCTGGAGAAATCACTGCACATAAGCAGCAAGGCTGAAAACCAACATTGAATGCCCGTGACCTTTGATTTCCTCAGGCGGTACTGCATCAAAAATTGTTGAACAGTTTAAGAAAAACCTTTCTCAACCAGCTATTGCAAGGAATTTAGGGATTTCACCATCTACGCTCCGTAATATCATCAAAGGGTTCAGAGAATCTGGAGAAATCACTGCACGTAAGCAGCTAAGCCCGTGACCTTCCATCCCTCAGGCTGTACTGCATCAACAAGCGACATCAGTGTGTAAAGGATATCACCACTTAGGAACACGTCATTGTTGGAATAATTGTTTGTAAGTTATCACAAAAGAAACGTTGTATTGCATTATGTTCCTGATGAGAAGATGAAGGCTGTCTTTCGAGGCCTAACAGGAGGAAGAACGCTCGTGAAACGCCACTGTGATTTCGACACGGACAGATGGCGGGATCTGCTCAACTTCCAGAGGAACTCTCTTTGAAGTGTTAAACGAACTCTCTTTGAAATATTTCACAAACTCTCTTCCAACTATTTGGTAACCGAGGTCAACGCTATTTACGACCCGCTGCCCTCTTGAAGTTGCTGTGGTCAGGAGACGGGAGGGGTTATCCATTGCCCTCCAACACCTGCCCCAGCTGGATCCAGGAAGAGCCCAAGCCCGAGAAATCCTCTTCTTGGTCTTCAAAGCGACCGAAAACAATGACTGTTTTACATACTTCCCATTCCTGCTGTGACATGTGTTGGTGCGTGAACATTAAACATCTGAATAAAGGAGGAGACGAAAACCTTCTTCGTCAGAGCGTGGTGCAGGACTGTACAGAGAGTGCAGTGGCCATGTCTCTCCTCAATATTGAGTCCAAATTGAATTCTGTCTCTGTTTGATTCCTTGCCTTTTGTCTTGTTTAATAGATGTCCTCAGTGTTTGAACGTGACAGTCATAAACCACTGTCAGTACCTACAGTTGGTCGCTACATCTGTAAGTGCAAGTTAAAACTCTGCTATGCAAAGCAAAAGCCATTTATCAACAACACCCAGAAACACTTCGCTGGGCCTGAGCTCATCTAAGATGGACTGATGCAAAGTGGAAAAGTGTTCTGTGGTCTGACGAGTCCACATTTCAAGTTGTTTTTGGAAACTGTGGACGATGTGTCTTTCGGACCAAAGAGGGAAAGAACCATCCGGATTGTTATAGGCGCAAAGTGTAAAAGGCAGCATGTGTGATGGTATGGTGGTGTATTAGTGCCCAAGACATGGGTAACTTACACATCTGTGAAGGCACCATTAATGCTGAAAGGTACATACAGGTTTTGGAGCAACATATGTTGCCAGACGGCAGTAAAAATATCTTAAAATGTGGCAATTCCAACTTTTTCCAAGTTGCTACATAGAGTGGCGCTTTCCATCATTTTCTGCAGAGTGTGTTGCCAAATGATTGACCCTCTCCCCCATCCCCCTTTCCTTTCACGGGAGACCCACCCAGGAATGGAGCCAAATGAATCCCTTCCCTCCTGTACCGTTAGTAACTGTGACAAAAAAAATATCGTTGCCATCGGAAAACAAGTCAGTTTGACAAGCGACCTTGGAGATTGCACTGTACTCCAGGCGTTGCCATGGCAATCTGGTTACACCTTTTTTTCTCCCCAAAGCTGAGCAAGGAGAAATACTTATGAACTAAATCCATACTTTTTCAAATACCAAAAATGACCTTGGCTGTTTTATTTCGCCAGCTTCAGTCTGAGACGTTGAACAACTGTGCAGGTTTGAGTGCATGAAGGTCAAAATTCAGCATGTAAACATAAAGAGAAAAAGCAAAAGAGGCCACACTCAGGGCCGGCCCGTGGCATAGGCCGTATAGGCAAATGCTAAGGGCGCCGTCCATCAGGGGGCGCCACGCCAGTGTCACAAATGTTGGAGAAAAAAAAGAAAAAAAAAGTTGGTACTATTATTTCTAAATACAAAAAATAATCCCACGTTAATTAAAATGCAAAGTAAAGCCTATTTAATAGAAATATTATTTGTTACAACATTACGCCCCCTCCTCCCCCCGCACGGTGCGCCCCCTCCCTTCCCGTATCATGACTCTTTTTGGACGTCACCACATCAAAAAATCAACACAAGATGTCAAAACGGCCAAAACTGTCAGGTGCCCAGGGAAGAAAAAAGAGAAAAGAAGAGGAGGAGAAACGAGAAAAGACAGAGGTAGCAGGTAGGTAACGTTAGCCTACATGAAATTATTTGTCTGTTACAGAATGTGATAGTAACCTGGCTTTTTAGCATTAAGCTAATGTTACATGATTCGGCAATTGCTAATCAATAAATAGCGAGTTCTGTGTCGGGTTAATATTGTGGAGGGGGCTAAATTGTTATGGAAAATAATAATGTAACGTTAGGTAATTACAGTACTCCCACCTTACATTCCTCAGGGACATTTGTATTAGATCTTTTAAGCAGGTGTTTTTTGTTTACATTGTTATTGCCTTCTGGTTAGCTAATGTTTGCCCTGCAGGTAATAGTCACTTTTCCACCCCTTTATATATTAGGTATAGTTGTAAGTAAAAAAAAAAAAAGGTCAAAGACAAAGCTATTCGGTTTCTTGTGAGTATATACACTTCACTGCCGATGTGTGGGGGGGGGCACCTAAAATCTTGCCTAGGGCGCCAGATTGGTTAGGGCCGGGCCTGGCCACACTTATGCAACAGCAGGTTATTTACCCGCAGTTTGACGTGCGTCCTCCTCCGAAGCCACTTTTCCCGCGGGCTGGAGGGCGAAAAGGGCGCCGAGTCCAGACTGTCGGCTTCCTGCGTCTTCATGAAGTCACACCGCATGAGCTGGGAACAAATAAGAAGAGCATGTGCTTACATACAACAACACAAATCAATGCAATAAGGCCGGTCAGATATCTCATGCCAATGTTCCAAATCCGAGTGAATCACCCAATGCATGAATGTGAACCATCTCCACTGAAAAGGTAAGTGTTCATGTCTGAAAATGACCGTTTTACTGAACATAATAAAGGTAAGCAAGGAGTAACAAAGATGGTTCAACAAGGCCATTTTTTTGACTTGATATCAATTTAGTGTCATAATACAATCTTATGCATTCATTAGGCCTGATAATAGGTATGAGATAGGTATGTGTCAGTCCTCTTCTTGCATGCTTGGCTTTTTCTATTTCAAACCCTGAGATGACAACTGTGTTGATGTGAAATGTCCATCAATGTTGACATTCATCTAAGTCAGACCTGGGCAATTATCTTGCCTCACGGGGCCAAATTTAGGGGGCTGGTATATCTATTTTTAGGAACACTAATACAAAGCCTCACAATAATGTCTCGTTGAAAGCTAAAAACGTTTTGACAGACCGTCTGCAATAACACCCAAGATACAAACCCCGTTTCCATATGAGTTGGGAAATTGTGTTAGATGTAAATATAAACGGAATACAATGATTTGCAAATCCTTTTCAACCCATATTCAGTTGAATATGCTACAAAGACAACATATTTGATGTTCAAACTCATAAACTTTGTTTCTTTGGCAAATAATCATTAACTTTAGAATTTGATGCCAGCAACACGTGACAAAGAAGTTGGGAAAGGTGGCAATAAATACTGATAAAGTTGAGGAATGCTCATCAAACACTTATTTGGAACATCCCACAGGTGAACAGGTAAATTGGGAACAGGTGGGTGCCATGATTGGGTATAAAAGTAGATTCCATGAAATGCTCAGTCATTCACAAACAAGGATGGGGCGAGGGTCACCACTTTGTCAACAAATGCCTGAGCAAATTGTTGAACAGTTTAAGAAAAACCTTTCTCAAGCAGCTATTGCAAGGAATTTAGGGATTTCACCATCTACGCTCCGTAATATCATCAAAGGGTTCAGAGAATCTGGAGAAATCACTGCACGTAAGCAGCTAAGCCCGTGACCTTCCATCCCTCAGGCTGTACTGCATCAACAAGCGACATCAGTGTGTAAAGGATATCACCACATGGGCTCAGGAACACTTCAGAAACCCACTGTCAGTAATTACAGTTGGTCGCTACATCTGTAAGTGCAAGTTAAAACTCTCCTATGCAAGGCGAAAACCGTTTATCAACAACACCCAGAAATGCCGTCGGCTTCGCTGGGCCTGAGCTCATCTAAGATGGACTGATACAAAGTGGAAAAGTGTTCTGTGGTCTTACGAGTCCACATTTCAAATTGTTTTGGAAATTGTGTACGTCATGTCCTCTGGACCAAATAGGAAAATCCGGATTGTTATAGGCGCAAAGTGTAAAAGGCAGCATGTGTGATGGTATGGGGGTGTATTAGTGCCCAAGATATGGGTAACCAGTCCACATGGATGAGCGAGGATGCGTCTAAGGAGATCGAGGTGTCCAAGAGAGACGACTCCACTCTCGGCCGCCCACTAACTTAGCCAGCGTCCAGTCCACATGGATGAGCGAGGATGCGTCTAAGGAGAGCGAGGTATCCAAGAGAGCCGACTCCACTCTCGGCCGCCCACCAACTCTCAGCCAGTGTCCAGTCCGCATGGATGAGCGAGGATGCGTCTAAGGAGACCGAGGTATCCAAGAGAGACGACTCCACTCTCGGCCTCCCACCAACTCTCGGCCAGCGTCCAGTCCGCATGGATGAGCGAGGATGCGTCTAAGGAGACCGAGGTATCCAAGAGAGCCGACTCCACTCTCGGCCGCCCACCAACTCTCGGCCAGCGTCCAGTCCGCAAGGATGAGCGAGGATGCGTCTAAGGAGACCGAGGTATCCAAGAGAGCCGACTCCACTCTCGGCCGCCCACCAACTCTCGGCCAGCGTCCAGTCCGCATGGATGAGCGAGGATGCGTCTAAGGAGACCGAGGTGTCCAAGAGAGCCGACTCCACTCTCGGCCGCCCACTAACTTAGCCAGTGTCCAGTCCGCATGGATGAGCGAGGATGCGTCTAAGGAGACCGAGGTATCCAAGAGAGCCGACCCCACTCTCAGCCGCCCACCAACTCTCGGCCAGCGTCCAGTCTGCATGGATGAGCGAGGATGCGTCTAAGGAGACCGAGGTATCCAAGAGAGCCGACTCCACTCTCGGCCTCCCACCAACTCTCGGCCAGCGTCCAGTCCGCATGGATGAGCGAGGATGCGTCTAAGGAGACCGAGGTATCCAAGAGAGCCGACTCCACTCTCGGCCGCCCACCAACTCTCGGCCAGTGTCCAGTCCGCATGGATGAGCGAGGATGCGTCTAAGGAGACCGAGGTGTCCAAGAGAGCCCACTCCACTCTCGGCCGCCCACTAACTTAGCCAGTGTCCAGTCCGCATGGATGAACGAGGATGCGTCTAAGGAGACCGAGGTGTCCAAGAGAGCCGACTCCACTCTCGGCCGTTCACTAACTTAGCCAGTGTCCAGTCCGCATGGATGAGCGAGGATGCGTCTAAGGAGACCGAGGTATCCAAGAGAGCCGACTCCACTCTCGGCCGCCCACCAACTCTCGGCCAGCGTCCAGTCTGCATGGATGAGCGAGGATGCGTCTAAGGAGACCGAGGTGTCCAAGAGAGCCGACTCCACTCTCGGCCGCCCACCAACTCTCAGCCAGTGTCCAGTCCGCATGGATGAACGAGGATGCGTCTCAGGAGACTGAGGTGTCCAAGAGAGCCGACTCCACTCTCGGCCACCCACCAACTCTCAGCCAGTGTCCATTCCGCATGGATGAGCGAGGATGCGTCTAAGGAGACCGAGATGTCCAAGAGAGCCGACTCCACTCTCGGCTGCCCATTAACTTAGCCAGTGTCCAGTCCGCATAGATGAGCGAGGATGCGTCTAAGGAGACCGAGGTGTCCAAGAGAGCCGACTCCACTCTCGGCCGCCCACTAACTTAGCCAGTGTCCAGTCCGAATGGATGAGCGAGGATGCGTCTCAGGAGACTGAGGTGTCCGATACCTGCTCATTCATCCAAGACACTGTGAAGCCCGTCCATCCCGGGCCACAGTGTTAGCTCCCCAGCCCTGTCTCTTCATCCCCATCTCCTCCAGTCTCTCCAAACGGACTCTGGTGTGGCAGAGACCCAGCAGCTGGTCTCCATGGCCTAAAGGCTCCCGGGAGGAAGATCCAGAAGTCCACCAAAAAGCACCGCAGAAGTCACGAAAGTGCCACCCCTTGTCGTACAGTCCCAAAGAATCCCCAACCAAAAGGGGGGTAAAAAATATATATATATACAGGTAAAAGCCAGTAAATTAGAATATTTTGAAAAACTTGATTTATTTCAGTAATTGCATTCAAAAGGTGTAACTTGTACATTATATTTATTCATTGCACACAGACTGATGCATTCAAATGTTTATTTCATTTAATTTTGATGATTTGAAGTGGCAACAAATGAAAATCCAAAATTCCGTGTGTCACAAAATTAGAATATTACTTAAGGCTAATACAAAAAAGGGATTTTTAGAAATGTTGGCCAACTGAAAAGTATGAAAATGAAAAATATGAGCATGTACAATACTCAATACTTGGTTGGAGCTCCTTTTGCCTCAATTACTGCGTTAATGCGGCGTGGCATGGAGTCGATGAGTTTCTGGCACTGCTCAGGTGTTATGAGAGCCCAGGTTGCTCTGATAGTGGCCTTCAACTCTTCTGCGTTTTTGGGTCTGGCATTCTGCATCTTCCTTTTCACAATACCCCACAGATTTTCTATGGGGCTAAGGTCAGGGGAGTTGGCGGGCCAATTTAGAACAGAAATACCATGGTCCGTAAACCAGGCACGGGTAGATTTTGCGCTGTGTGCAGGCGCCAAGTCCTGTTGGAACTTGAAATCTCCATCTCCATAGAGCAGGTCAGCAGCAGGAAGCATGAAGTGCTCTAAAACTTGCTGGTAGACGGCTGCGTTGACCCTGGATCTCAGGAAACAGAGTGGACCGACACCAGCAGATGACATGGCACCCCAAACCATCACCCAACCATGCAAATTTTGCATTTCCTTTGGAAATCGAGGTCCCAGAGTCTGGAGGAAGACAGGAGAGGCACAGGATCCACGTTGCCTGAAATCTAGTGTAAAGTTTCCACCATCAGTGATGGTTTGGGGTGCCATGTCATCTGCTGGTGTCGGTCCACTCTGTTTCCTGAGATCCAGGGTCAACGCAGCCGTCTACCAGCAAGTTTTAGAGCACTTCATGCTTCCTGCTGCTGACCTGCTCTATGGAGATGGAGATTTCAAGTTCCAACAGGACTTGGCGCCTGCACACAGCGCAAAATCTACCCGTGCCTGGTTTACGGATCATGGTATTTCTGTTCTAAATTGGCCCGCCAACTCCCCTGACCTTAGCCCCATAGAAAATCTGTGGGGTATTGTGAAAAGGAAGATGCAGAATGCCAGACCCAAAAACGCAGAAGAGTTGAAGGCCACTATCAGGGCAACCTGGGCTCTCATAACACCTGAGCAGTGCCAGAAACTCATCGACTCCATGCCACGCCGCATTAACGCAGTAATTGAGGCAAAAGGAGCTCCAACCAAGTATTGAGTATTGTACATGCTCATATTTTTCATTTTCATACTTTTCAGTTGGCCAACATTTCTAAAAATCCCTTTTTTGTATTAGCCTTAAGTAATATTCTAATTTTGTGACACACGGAATTTTGGATTTTCATTTGTTGCCACATCAAATCATCAAAATTCAATGAAATAAACATTTGAATGCATCAGTCTGTGTGCAATGAATAAATATAATGTACAAGTTACACCTTTTGAATGCAATTACTGAAATAAATCAAGTTTTTCAAAATATTCTAATTTACTGGCTTTTACCTGTATATATAACACATGAAAACAAGAGGGAAACATCAGGAACACAAAAGGATGACAGAGCTCCTGCCACCAGCAACCACTACAGCGGCGCCAAGCAAGGATCCCATTTGTAGTCCAATTAGGTTCATTAGGTCTTCAAAGAATTACGCATTTTTTTATTCTTCTAGCCAGACCTGTGTGTTCATTTTTGTCACGTGATATTGGTATGACGCGCCTGATTTTTTTGGCGCTGCCTTAGTGCTCGTAGTAGCAGGCTGACAGCGCCACCTGCAGTCCGACTTCTTCAGGACTGTGTTCCAGGTGTGGGAAAGTTGGTACGGATCTTAAAAAACGCTAGGCTACCGCACGGAAATAACGATGTGGTCGCATGTTTGCGGGAGTCGTGTCCCTAAGATGCAGGAGGGAACGGCAGGGAGCAGCGTGCGGGTAGGAAACATATTTAGGAATTGAATCGTACTTCAACAACGAAAATAGTAGTACAAAAATGAATCACAAGTAAAGCTCAGAACAAACATGACAGTCGCCAAGGACGAACAGCGAGAAAGTCTACAACGAGGAAGCACAAAGCAGGTATATATAGATCTCTGATTAGTGATCAGGAGATGGTGAGCGTACTGACCAATAACCAGAGGCAGGTGCAAGAAATTGGTGTCCATGGCAACGAAGGACAGAAATTAACATTGTTTCTGTTCATTTCTGGTCCAGTAATACAATACAATGTGGTGGCCACTTTGATGTATTTTTTGCAATATAGATGCTAAAACCAAATAGACTTAGGTCAACACTGTCATGAGAGATCATGACCGTTATTATTAGTTTCTTGTATTTACTGTCCAGCACTCTTATTTTTGTTTTCACTTCTTGTTTGCCTCCATTTTCACTCTCACCTGTCCCTGGTTGCCAGTCAGGAAACCTCTTAAGCCAGCCTCCTCCGTAGGACAAAGTGATCCCCAACAGTCGCGTCCGTACAGGAAATTCTGACAAAAATGTCTGTCACCATTTTTGAGCTCTTCCTAAATTGTGTTGTTTTCAGCTGGAATATGTTTTTTTCAGACTTAAATGAAAGCCGTTCCTAATATTTTCCCTCGAGCATCCACTCCTAGTACGGCTATTGTTGAGTCTAGTATGTAAGTGTCCATCTATCCATCCATCCATCTTCTTCCGCTTATCCGAGGTCGGGTCGCGGGGGCAGCAGCCTAAGCAGGGAAGCCCAGACTTCCCTCTCCCCAGCCACTTCGTCTAGCTCTTCCTGTGGGACCCCGAGGCGTTCCCAGGCCAGCCGGGAGACATAGTCTTCCCAACGTGTCCTGGGTCTTCCCCGCGGCCTCCTACCGGTCGGACGTGCCCTAAACACCTCCCTAGGGAGGCGTTCGGGTGGCATCCTGACCAGATGCCCGAACCACCTCATCTGGCTCCTCTCGATGTGGAGGAGCAGCGGCTTTACTTTGAGCTACCCCCGGATGGCAGAGCTTCTCACCCTATCTCTAAGGGAGAGCCCCGCCACCCGGCGGAGGAAACTCATTTCGGCCGCTTGTACCCGTGATCTTGTCCTTTCGGTCATAACCCAAAGCTCATGACCATAGGTGAGGATGGGAACGTAGATCGATCGGTAAATTGAGAGCTTTGCCTTCCGGCTCAGCTCCTTCTTCACCACAACGGATCGATACAGCGTCCGCATTACTGAAGACGCCGCACCGATCCGCCTGTCAATCTCACGATCCACTCTTCCCTCACTCGTGAACAAGACTCCGAGGTACTTGAACTCCTCCACTTGGGGCAAGATCTCCTCCCCAACCCGGAGATGGCACTCCACCCTTTTCCGGGCGAGAACCATGGACTCGGACTTGGAGGTGCTGATTCTCATCCCAGTCGCTTCACACTCGGCTGCGAACCGATCCAGTGACAGCTGAAGATCCTGGCCAGATGAAGCCATCAGGACCACATCATCTGCAAAAAGCAGAGACCTAATCCTGCAGCCACCAAACCAGATCCCCTCAACGCCTTGACTGCGCCTAGAAATTCTGTCCATAAAAGTTATGAACAGTATCGGTGACAAAGGGCAGCCTTGGCGGAGTACAACCCTCACTGGAAAAGTGTCCGACTTACTGCCGGCAATGCGGACCAAGCTCTGGCACCGAGCATACAGGGAGCGGACCGCCACAATCAGACAGTCCGATACCCCATACTCTCTGAGCACTCCCCACAGGACTTCCCGAGGGACACGGTCGAATGCCTTCTCCAAGTCCACAAAACACATGTAGACTGGTTGGGCAAACTCCCATGCACCCTCAAGGACCCTGCCGAGAGTATAGAGCTGGTCCACAGTTCCACGACCAGGACGAAAACCACACTGTTCCTCCTCCACTGTGCCTCCTCTCCAGTACACCTGAATAGACCTTACCGGGAAGGCTGAGGAGTGTGATCCCACGATAGTTAGAACACACCCTCCGGTTCCTCTTCTTAAAGAGAGGAACCACCACCCCGGTCTGCCAATCCAGAGGTACCGCCCCCGATGTCCACGCGATGCTGCAGAGTCTTGTCAACCAAGACAGTATGTAAGTGTAACAAATCATATTTTTAACTATTATTTTATGAAATTTAATGTTCCAAGGATTCCACCAAGCCTGCACACCCCCTGGTTGACCCTCTCCCCACAGGCAGAGGGCCACCAGACTGAAGAACAGCTTCCTGAAGATGTGAGACTGCTGAACTCTTTAGAGAGACTAGTGAGCTGCTCTGTTTCCATCTTGTCTCTGCTTTTAAAGAGATATTTTTTTGCTATCTTTGCCTGTCGTCTGGAATCCACTTGTTTTGGGGCTACACTAATCCTGATAGAGCTTTTATCGCCGGGGACGGCGTGGTGCGGTTGGGAGAGTGGCTGTGCCAGCAACCTGAGGGTTACTGGTTCAATCCCCACCCTCTACCAACCTTGTCACATCCGTTGTGTCCTTGAGCAAGACACTTCACCCTTGCTATGACAGGTGGTGGTTAGGGCCTTGCATGGCAGCTCCCGCCATCAGTGTGTGAATGTGTGTGTGAATGTGGAAATAGTGTCAAAGCGCTTTAAGTACCTTGAAGGTCACTCACGCAGACCTCGTGATGCAGTGTCTTTCAGTCAGGTGCTAGAGTGGTGTTCAGCATACCTGTCTGAGGACGAAGGCTGCTACATCGGTTGACTCCCAGTAGGAGGCATGGAAAAGGTGAGGCAACGCCACCGTGGGAAAAGCGGTCAACACATCAGGGCAGTACAGGGAGTAATCCAGCCTTTTTGATCCCCACCAGCTACTGGAAACTTAAAAGAGAAGACGCAAAAAGGAATGAATAGTGATGGGTTGATGAGGCGTCATGAAGCGTTTCGACACATTGCAAAACTGTATTGATACTGTGTCGATACTGTGTCACTAAATACTGACATCTGCTGGACATTAAAAATCCCTACAGGCAACCTATGGACCGACTCAACTGACACTGATTTGATGCCCTAGTACAGGGGTCACCAACCTTTTTGAAACCAAAAACTACTTCTTGGGTACTGATTAATGCGAAGGGCTACCAGTTTGATACACACTTAAATAAATAAATATATTGTCATTTGTAAGTTACACGTAAGTGTGATTTAAACAAGAATAGCTAAATAAATACATTTATATATATATAAAAAAATGGGTATTTCTGTCTGTCATTCCGTCGTACATTTTTTTTTCCTTTTACGGAAGGTTTTTTGTAGAGAATAAATGATGAAAAAAACACTTAATTGAACGGTTTAAAAGAGGAGAAAACACGAAAAAAATTAAAATAAAATTTTGAAACATAGTTTATCTTCAATTTCGACTCTTTAAAATTCAAAATTCAACCGACAAAAAGAAGAGAAAAACTAGCTCATTTGAATCTTTTGGAAAAAATTTAAAAAAGAATTTATGGAACATCATTAGTAATTTTTCCTGATTAAGATACATTTTAGAATTTTGATGACATGTTTTTAAATTGGTTAAAATCCAATCTGCACTTTGTTAGAATATTTAACAAATTGGACCAAGCTATATTTCTAACAAAGACAAATCAGTATTTCTTCTAGATTTTCCAGAACAAAAATTTTAAAAGAAATTCAAAATACTTTGAAATACGATTTAAATTTGATTCTACAGATTTTCTAGATTTGCCAGAATAATTTTTTGGAATTTTAATCATAGTAAGTTTGAAGAAATATTTCACAAATATTCTTCGTCGAAAAACCAGAAGCTAAAATACTTATTATTCTTTACAATAATAATAAAAAAATGTTTTACTTGAACATTGATTTAAATTGTCAGGAAAGAAGAGGAAGAAATTTAAAAGGTAAAAAGGTATATTTGTTTAAAAATCCTAAAATCATTTATAAGGTTGTATTTTTTCTCTAAAATTGTATTTCTAAAAATAATAAGAAGCAAAGTAAAAAATAAATGAATTTATTTAAACTAGTGAAGACCCATCTATCCATCCATTTTCTACTGCTTATTCCAAGTGAAGACCAAGTCTTTAAAATATATTCTTGGATTTTCAAATTCTATTTGAGTTTTGTCTCTTTTAGAATTAAAAATGTCGAGCAAAGCGAGACCAGCTTGCTAGTAAATAAATACAATTTAAAAAAATAGAGGCAGCTCACTGGTAAGTGCTGCTCTTTGAGCTATTTTTAGAACAGGCCAGCGGGCGACTGATCTGGTCCTTACGGGCTACCTGGTGACCGCGGGCACCGCGTTGGTGACCCCTGCCCTAGTATATACAATAATATAAACCAAGTCATTGTATTTCATTTAGGATTATTTCATATCTTCATTTAAATAAAAATATATTTTTATCTTTTTTAGATACAGTCAATAAATAATGTGAACATGTATCATAACATGGAAATCAAAGAGAACGTGTTGTGGATGATTGTGGACTGGGAATTGTTTTAATTTAATTTTTTTTACACATTTTTATAAAAATAAAAAAATAAAAAGTTTTTCCGACGTATTACATTTTAGACGATTTCTCTTAGTTATTATTTCTCGGGCTGTAGAAAAGACCCGCTCACACAGTTGGCGTATCGGTCACGTGACCAAAACAGCTCATGATCGGTCACGTGACTTTCTAAAAGCGGTACTCGCACCGACACAGGGTTTTGCTTTATGAGCTCGACGCATGCGCCGATGCATCGGTGTTGCCGGACCCATCACTAGGAATGAATGACCAGATAAGTGAAGGAGGTCTGTAATGAAGTCCCTTCTACTCACTGTTGGCAATGGTGTTGCACAGCTGATGGCCACTAGAACCAATCGACATTCCACTTTCCACGCTGGTGACGCTGGCCCGGCGAACTCTCTCTTCTCCGCCTCCTCCTTTCCATTTGGTCTCAAAGGATGACTGTGGAGTCTGCTCTCCATCCACAAACACATCCGGATGGCTTTGGATACTCTCGGCTAGGGTAAAGAGAGAAATAATTGACTGGCTTTAATCTTTTAAAATTGATGCAGTTACTCTGGCGAATAAAAGCAAACCCTCGCCGAGGATGGATTTTTGTTTTATTGACAAACCAGGAAGAAAAGCTGCTTCTTCACATCATGGTGTTAAAGTCAATTTTAATGAATTTTAAAAAGCCTCTTTGTTGCTGTTGATAACAAGAATATTGTAGTTTTCTCCCAGCCAGACCCGCCGATAACACTGTATGAGAAAATGTGAATTTTATGCCAGTATAAGGACTCTCAAAGGACACAAAATAACAGGAAGTTTGACCTGGATTGAGGAAACATCTTTTCTGGGCATGTGTGGGCCAAATGGTAATTGCTGGGGTGCAACAATGTGACTTCGAGGGCGTCCCCCTTACTTGAGCTTACTAAATGAGTGGCAAATACAGGTAAAAGCCAGTAAATTAGAATATTTTGAAAAACTTGATTTATTTCAGTAATTGCATTCAAAAGGTGTAACTTGTACATTATATTTATTCATTGCACACAGACTGATGCATTCAAATGTTTATTTCATTTAATTTTGATGATTTGAAGTGGCAACAAATGAAAATCCAAAATTCCGTGTGTCACAAAATTAGAATATTACTTAAGGCTAATACAAAAAAGGGATTTTTAGAAATGTTGGCCAACTGAAAAGTATGAAAATGAAAAATATGAGCATGTACAATACTCAATACTTGGTTGGAGCTCCTTTCGCCTCAATTACTGCGTTAATGCGGCGTGGCATGGAGTCGATGAGTTTCTGGCACTGCTCAGGTGTTATGAGAGCCCAGGTTGCTCTGATAGTGGCCTTCAACTCTTCTGCGTTTTTGGGTCTGGCATTCTGCATCTTCCTTTTCACAATACCCCACAGATTTTCTATGGGGCTAAGGTCAGGGGAGTTGGCGGGCCAATTTAGAACAGAAATACCATGGTCCGTAAACCAGGCACGGGTAGATTTTGCGCTGTGTGCAGGCGCCAAGTCCTGTTGGAACTTGAAATCTCCATCTCCATAGAGCAGGTCAGCAGCAGGAAGCATGAAGTGCTCTAAAACTTGCTGGTGGACGGCTGCGTTGACCCTGGATCTCAGGAAACAGAGTGGACCGACACCAGCAGATGACATGGCACCCCAAACCATCACTGATGGTGGAAACTTTACACTAGACTTCAGGCAACGTGGATCCTGTGCCTCTCCTGTCTTCCTCCAGACTCTGGGACCTCGATTTCCAAAGGAAATGCAAAATTTGCATGGTTGGGTGATGGTTTGGGGTGCCATGTCATCTGCTGGTGCCGGTCCACTCTGTTTCCTGAGATCCAGGGTCAACGCAGCCGTCTACCAGCAAGTTTTAGAGCACTTCATGCTTCCTGCTGCTGACCTGCTCTATGGAGATGGAGATTTCAAGTTCCAACAGGACTTGGCGCCTGCACACAGCGCAAAATCTACCCGTGCCTGGTTTACGGACCATGGCATTTCTGTTCTAAATTGGCCCGCCAACTCCCCTGACCTTAGCCCCATAGAAAATCTGTGGGGTATTGTGAAAAGGAAGATGCAGAATGCCAGACCCAAAAACGCAGAAGAGTTGAAGGCCACTATCAGAGCAACCTGGGCTCTCATAACACCTGAGCAGTGCCAGAAACTCATCGACTCCATGCCACGCCGCATTAACGCAGTAATTGAGGCAAAAGGAGCACCAACCAAGTATTGAGTATTGTACATGCTCTAATTTTTCATTTTCATACTTTTCAGTTGGCCAACATTTCTAAAAATCCCTTTTTTGTATTAGCCTTAAGTAATATTCTAATTTTGTGACACATGGAATTTTGGATTTTCATTTGTTGCCACTTCAAATCATCAAAATTAAATGAAATAAACATTTGAATGCATCAGTCTGTGTGCAATGAATAAATATAATGTACAAGTTACACCTTTTGAATGCAATTACTGAAATAAATCAAGTTTTTCAAAATATTCTAATTTACTGGCTTTTACCTGTATTCATTAAGGCCCCTCTTTATTTCGCTTTAGCAGCACAGATTTGAGCTTATTTTAAATATTTAGTAGCGAAAATACCATCCTGAAATCATCAAAATATAGCTGAATGTGATTGAGAGGATGCATACACCCTGAATAGGAAATACTTCATATATTTGATGTTATCGGCTAGTAACCACACAGAAACTAGCCGATAACATAAAATTTATGAAATAACTTTTACCAAAATCCTTTTCAGAATCATTTCCACTGGCGAGAGTAGTGCATTTATGCAGCATTTTTACTGCAACTTCAATTGACTTCTTGCTTGTCTGACTCTTGTTTGCCCACCATGTGCTTGAGTCCTAGCCCGTGGCATCCAACGTAACGTACTGACGTGTGACAATCAACCCGGCTGATCACCAAAACAATCCTGACCTCTTTTTGCGCGTACACAACTGGATTGGATGTAATCTATATAGTTCTGTGAAGGTCACAAACAAGCCGTATCGTGTCCTTTACTTAGGCCTATTTGCTCCACTTTGCACCAGTCCAGTGGGTTTGAGTGATTTAAAAGGATGGGAGGCAGGAAGAGCCCGGAAAAAACACACAAAAAAAAAACAGAGAAAAAGCTCAAATGTGGCTAATAACTGAACATCTATTTCTCGTTTTTTCCATTTTGTGTCATTACCCACCTAATTCCGTAACGTACTTCACCTATGTCCAATTGTCCCCTTTTTATAGCCCAGCCTTTCCTTCGTCCTGACTAGTCTTTTGTAGCATTCTCTCCCTGTATAGAGTCTTTGTTTCTGACCAGTTTGACAAAGACTAATGCTTGTACAACAGTGCATGTGGAAAGTATTCACAGCGCTTCACTATTTCCACATTTTTTTATGATACAGCTTCATTCCAAAATGAATACACGCATTTTTGTTTTTTGCTTTTTTATTTTGCAAATTTATTAAACATAAAAAAATAAAAAATAAATCACAGGTACCGTATTTTCCGCACTATTAGCCGCACCTAAAAACCACAAATTTACTCAAAAGCTGACAGTGCGGCTTTTAACCCGGTGCGCTTTATATATGGATTAATATTACGATTCATTTTCATAAAGTTTCGATCTCGCAACTTCGGTAAACAGCCGCCATCTTTTTTCCCGGTAGAACAGGAAGCGCTTCTTCTTCTACGCAAGCAACCGCCAAGGTAAGCACCCGCCCCCATAGAACAGGAAGCGCTTCTTCTTCTACTGTAAGCAACCACCCGCCCGCGTAGAAGAAGAAAAAGCGCGCGGATATCACCGTACGTTTCATTTCCTTTGTGTGTTTACATCTGTAAAGACCACAAAATGGCTCCTACTAAGCGTCAGGGATCCGGTTCATGAAAAGACGCAATCTCTCCATCCGCACACGGATTACCGGTACTATTTCACAGCAACTGATATTCCTGTGAACCGCACTGTGGATACAACGGGAGCACGTACGGTGAATATTCGCACCACAGGGAATGAGAAGTCATCCTTCACTGTGGTTCTAGCTTGCCATGCTAATGGCCAGAAACTTCCACCCATGGTGATATTCAAAAGGAAGACCTTGCCAAAAGAGACCTTTCCAGCCGGCGTCATCATAAAAGCTAACTCGAAGGGATGGATGAAGAAAAGATGAGCGAGTGGTTAAGGTAAGTTTAAGTTTACGCGAAGAGGCCGGGTGGCTTTTTTCACGCAGCTCTGTCCATGTTGATATACGTATGTTTGTGATTGCACATTTGCGTACATTTTGGGAGTGAACAGAGTTGTTAGAACGCTGGTTTTTAATATATTATTAAAGTTTGACTGACCTATCTGACTGTTTTTTTGACATTCCTTTAGCGCAGTTAGATGCGGCTTACAACACCGGGCGGCTTATAGGTGGACAAAGTTTTGAAATATGCCGTTCATTGAAGGCGCGGCTTTTAACCCAGGGCGCCTTATGGTGCGGAAAATACGGTACATAAATATTCACAGCCTTTGCTCAAAATATTGTTGATGCATTTTTGGCAGCAATACCAGCCTAAATTATTTTTTAATACGATGCCACAAGCTTGGCACACCTATCTTAACATAGCCAGGACTTGTGGTCTCGCTAGAAAGATGTCCAGGCATCGAGTAATTGTCTCTGGCCCCCTGCCTGCGAGAGGCAATGATGAGAGATATAGCAGATTAGTCTCGCTTAACAAGTGGCTGGCTAGCTTCTGTAGACAACAGGGAGTAACGTTTATTGATAATTGGCCCTCTTTCTGGGGCAAACCAGGCTTGCTGATGAAAGACGGCCTTCACCCTAACCATGAAGGCGCCATCATCCTGTCTAAAAACATAGACTACTGTTTAAGTCACATTTGACTAACTACACTAGAGCAAGCCCGGTCACAGGCAATTACAGAGCCTGCTAGTCCGGGTGAGGAGTCAGTTAAGCTAGAACTAGCCAGCGCCAGCCTGGATAATTCCTGTACGCATAGCAATTCTCTTAGAATAATACACAACTCACATAATGTGTTTTCTGTTGTGAATGTGTTAGAGGTAGATATGCATTCTACTGAGGTGGCAAATCATGATGCGTTCAGTCTATCGCAGCATCAAGCAAACAATCTGAAAATACCCGTCGTGTCAATTCCTAGATATGGTCGAAACTATTTAAAGTGCACTACGTATAATAAACGCAACATTATTAATATTGCTACTACGGATAATTTAAACAAAAACTCGTCAAAACAGCCCAATACTTATAATATGGGCTTTTTAAACATAAGATCATTGTCTCCCAAAACGTTATTAGTTAATGAGGTCATTAGAGACAACAATCTTAACGTCATTGGTCTTAGCGAAACCTGGCTCAAACCAGACGATTTTTTTGCGCTAAATGAGGCATCTCCTCCTAACTATACGAATGTGCACTTAAGATGTGACTTTAAGGTTTTACTACTTACGTATAAAATACTACACTAGTCTAGCTCCGTCCTATCTTGTCGATTGTATTGTACCATATGTCCCGGCAAGAAATCTGCGTTCAAAGAACTCCGGCTTATTAGTGATTCCCAGAGCCCAAAAAAGTCTGCGAGCTATAGAGCGTTTTCTATTGGGGCTCCAGTACTATGGAATGCCCTCCCGGTAACAATTAGAGATGCTACCTCAGTAGAAGCATTTAAGTCCCATCTTAAAACTCATTAGTATACTCTAGCCTTTAAATAGACCCCCCTTTTAGACCAGTTGATCTGCCGTTTCTTTTCTTTTCTCCTCTGCTCCCCTCTTCCTTGTGGAGGGGGGGTGGGGGGGGGGGCACAGGTCCGGTGGCCATGGATGAAGTGCTGGCTGTCCAGAGTCTGGACCCGGGGTGGACCGCTCGCCTGTGCATCGGCTGGGAACATCTCTGCGCTGCTGACCCGTCTCCGCTCGGGATGGTGTCCTGCTGGCCCCACTATGGACTGGACTCTTACTATTATGTTGGATCCACTATGGACTGGACTCTCACAATATTATGTCAGACCCACTCGATATCCATTGCATTCGGTCTCTCTCCAAGGTTTCTCATAGTCATTCACATCGACGTCCCACTGGGGTGAGTTTTTCCTTGCCCTTATGTGGGCTTTGTACCGAGGATGTCGTTGTGGCTTGTGCAGCCCTTTGAGACACTTGTGATTTAGGGCTATATAAATAAACATTGATTGATTGATTGATTGATCTTTAGGCTGTTTGCACCGCTCAAGCTCCATCAGGTTGGATGGCAAGCATTAGTTTTCATCCAGGATGTCTCTGTACATCGCTGCATTCATATTAGTCTAGTCAGGGAGGTGACCAAGGACCCGACGGTCACTCTGTCAGAGGTACAGCGTTCCTCTGTGGAGAGGAGAACCTTCCAGAAGGACAACCATCTCTACAGAAATCCACCAATCAGGCCTGTATGGTAGAGTGGCCAGACCAAAGTTCTGAGCCAAAAATTGAGCTCTTTGACATGAATGCCAGACATCATGTTTGGAAGAAACCTGGCACCGCTCATCACCAGGACAATACCATCCCCTGCAGTGAAGCGTGGTGGTGGCAGCATCATGCTGTGGGGTTGTTTTTCAGCGCAGGAACTGGGAGACTAGCCAGAAACGAGGGAAAGATGAAGTACAGAAACGTCCTGGATGAAAACCAGCACTTCTCAACCACCCCGATGGAGCTTGAGAGGTGCTGCAAAGAGGAATGGGCGAAACTGGCCAAAGATAGGTGTGCCAAGCTTATGGCATCGTATTCAAATATACTTGAGGCCGCAATTTCTTAATCATTTTACTTAATCTCTGTTCTTATTGTTTGTTATATGTTTTATATATGACATTGTTGGTATTTTTAATCTGTGGCCAAATAATATTTTTCACCTCAGTGGGCAATAAAGGTTTATTCTATTTTTATTCTAAGCTGACAGCCATGGTATATCCTTTCTCTGATACTTCATATCTGTTGCCACATTGTCTTCTGTCTCAAGTCGGTTCAATCAATCAATCAATCAATCAATGTTTATTTATATAGCCCTAAATCACAAGTGTCTCAAAGGGCTGCACAAGCCACAACGACATCCTTGGTACAGAGCCCACATAAGGGCAAGGAAAAACTCACCCCAGTGGGACGTCAATGTGAATGACTATGAGAAACCTTGGAGAGGACCGCATATGTGGGTAACCCCCCCCCCCCTATAGGGGAGACCGAATGCAATGGATGTCGAGCGGGTCTGACATAATATTGTGAGGGTCCAGTCCATAGTGGATCCAACATAATAGTAAGAGTTAGTCCATAGTGGGGCCAGCAGGACACCATTCCGAGCGGAGACGGGTCAGCAGCGCAGAGATGTTCCCAGCCGATGCACAGGTGAGCGGTCCACCCCGGGTCCCGACTCTGGACAGCCAGTACTTCATCCATGGCCACCGGACCTGTGCCCCCTCTTCCACAAGGAAGAGGGGAGCAGAGGAGAAAAGAAAAGAAACGGCAGATCAACTGGTCTAAAAGGGGGGTCTATTTAAAGGCTAGAGTATACAAATGAGTTTTAAGATGGTACTTAAATGCTTCTACTGAGGTAGCATCTCTAATTGTTACCGGGAGGGCATTCCATAGTACTGGAGCCCCAATAGAAAACGCTCTATAGCCCGTAGACTTTTTTTGGGCTCTGGGAATCACTAATAAGCCGGAGTTCTTTGAACGCAGATTTCTTGCCGGGACATATGGTACAATACAATCGACAAGATAGGACGGAGCTAGACCGTGTACTATTTTATACGTAAGTAGTAAAACCTTAAAGTCACATCTTAAGTGCACAGGAAGCCAGTGCAGGTGAGCCAGTATAGGCGTAATATGATCAAACTTTCTTGTTCTTGTCAAAAGTCTAACAGCCGCATTTTGTACCAATTGTAATCTTTTAATGCTAGACAGGGAGACCCGAAAATAATACGTTACAGTAGTCGAGACGAGACTACTAGGTTCTATTGTTAAACTTTGTTCCTCTCACCATGAGATGTACAGCCACTGGTTTTAAGCTGCGATGGCTGACTTTCATCACGATTGTGCATCCACATTTGCACATTGAATGGGAATTGATCCCACATTTGGATTCAGTCACACTAATCCAATAAAGTGATGCCCTGTGGTGTAAATGGACTGCAGTGTTCATTGGTAATGTCGAATCAAGTTAATCTTCTTTTATTTAGCCTATAAAGGACACATTAGAGATGGAAAATAAAGGTAGAAACAGTCCTCACTAAAGCTGCACCATGTGCAATGCCCTAACCCTAAATAATAGATGAATAGATCAACCTTAAAAAACACAAGCTGGCAGCTGGAAGGAGCCTTAATAAATCACCAAATGCAGTGACATGTTAAGTTGTTAGGAACCTGTGACACTTCTTGTGCCGTGAGGTTCTTTGGACCATGGCCCTTCCACATGCCGCCAGTCTCAGGCCAGGCAGCCGTCCGGTCACGCCAACTCCCGATGAAAATTTTTTAGCCGAGTCCCCTTTTTATATGTGCGCTGCTGACGTTCCTGGGCGCGGAGATAATTCTTGCGTGACAAGTGCCCCACCGTGTGGAGTTTTGCCCACATGTCCATGACGTACTGGATTTCGTGTTTGCTGGAGCTTGGACCTTCCTCCCAGCTTTCCTTAATTATGTCCAGCACTCCGCGCGGCCTCCGGCCGTACAATAGCTCAAAAGGCGTAAAGCCGATGGAGGCCTGAGGTACCTTCCGCATCGCAAACATTAGGGGCTCCAGCCATTTATCCTAATTTGGTTTGTCCTTGTGCGTGAACTTACGGATCATGGTTTTCAGCGTCTTGTTTAACCGCTCCACCACCCTGTCTGTTTGTGGGTGGTATACACTGGTGCGGATCGCTTTAATTCCCAGTAACCCGCATAGTTCCTTTATCATGCGCGACATAAAGGATGTGCCCTGGTCAGTCAGAATCTCTTTCGTGATTCCGACTCGGGAGATGACCTGAAACAGCGCTTGCGCCACGCTCTTGGCGGAGATAGAGCGCAGGGGCACTGCTTCGGGATAGCGCGTTGCGTAATCCACCAGGACTAGCACAAAGCGATATCCCCGTATGCTCGGGTGAAATGGCTCGATGAGGTCCATTCCAATTCTCTCGAATGGGACCTCCATAAGCGGCAATGGGCGCAAGGGCCTGCGGCGCACGTCTGCCCGAATGCCCGGCCAATAGAATCGGACCGTGACCCGATTGAGTGTCTTATCGTAGCCCATGTGGCCAGACATGGGATTAAAATGCGCCGCCGGGAAAGTCCGGGTGGACTTCCCGCGAAGACCCCACCGGTTTCCGCTCGGCAGTGTCGGATGAACCCGCGTCGCCACTGAGAACCGCGTGGATACTCCCCTTTCCTACACCCCGTGAACGCATCCCCACACATTGCGTCACTAGAAGATGAAATCCCGGCCAATTTGTCCCTAATATTATGGGATGCGTAAAGTGTGTGCTTACAGCAACCTTGACACTATGCTTTTGTCCCTGATACCAAATTTCAACTGGCACAATGGGATACGTGTGCACATTCCCATGAATACACCTTATTTGCCCCTGTGTCGCATGCCTCAGTGCCCTGGGTCGAACCAGGTTTTGGTGGATCATGGACTGTCTACATCCCGAATCCACCATTGCCCAATATGTACTCCCTTGTACCCTTACCGGGACACAGTACGTCTCCCCTGGATCAGGGGCGGACGCTGGGGGACCGACAACCCGCATCACCTGTCCCACCTCCATCAGGGAGCAGTCTCGCCTCACGTGACCGGGTTGTCCGCACCCCCAGCACACCGGCCCTGGTGCTCGAGGTGCCGTCTGCGGGGAAAGCCCCCTCTCAGCAGCGCCGGTACCCTGCTCGTGGGTCCAGGTCGCCCCCTCCGGTTGCGCAAGTCGTCTCCGCGGGGCTGGGTCGGACCGTTCTGCCGCCCGTGGCGCTGGGGTGCGTGTTTCGGCCGTCTTCAGCTCCCGGTGGACCGCCAGGTGGTCCTAGGCCAGGACAACTGCGGCCATCAGGTCCCGCTGACGGTAGTACCGCACCCACGCTGCCGTCTTGGAGGGGATGGCGTCGAGGAACTGCTCCAGGAAGATACGCTCAAACATCCAGCTCTCTTTTAGCTGTGGTTCGAGCCACCGGGTGGCCACTCTCGAAGCTGCTGCGCCAGCGCGAACGGGCAGTCCTCGGGACCCAGTCGCATTGCGCCGAACCGGCGTCGGTGGTCCTCCGGGTGACTCCAGACCCGGTCTAATATTGCGCTGCTGAGGTTGGGGTAGTGCACCCGGGCTTCCGTTGGGAGACTATGCGCCGCCCGCTGCGCCTCTCCCGCCAGGAGCGGCAGCAGTTTCACCCCCCACTCGGTCTCTGGCCATTCGCACGCTGTTGCCATGGCCTCGAAGAGGTCGAGGAACACCAGTGGGTCTTTGCTTTCCGTCATCCGCTGCATGGGATGAGAATCAGCACCTCCAAGTCCGAGTCCATGGTTCTCGCCCGGAAAAGGGTAGAGTGCCATCTCCGGGTTGGGAAGGAGATCTTGCCCCAAGTGGAGGAGTTCAAGTACCTGGGAGTCTTGTTCACGAGTGAGGGAAGAGTGGATCGTGAGATCAACAGGCGGATCGGTGCGGCGTCTTCAGTAATGCGGACGCTGTATCGATCCGTTGTGGTGAAGAAGGAGCTGAGCCGGAAGGCAAAGATCTCAATTTACCGGTCGATCTACGTTCCCATCCTCACCTATGGTCATGAGCTTTGGGTTATGACCGAAAGGACAAGATCACGGGTACAAGCGGCCGAAATGAGTTTCCTCCGCCGGGTGGCGGGTCTCTCCTTAAGAGATAGGGTGAGAAGCTCTGTCATCCGAGGGGAGCTCAAAGTAAAGCCGCTGCTCCTCCACATCGAGAGGAGCCAGATGAGGTGGTTCGGGCATCTGGTCAAGATGCCACCCGAACGCCTCCCTAGGGAGGTGTTTAGGGCACGTCCGACCGGTAGGAGGCCGCGGGGAAGACCCAGGACACGTTGGGAAGACTATGTCTCCCGGCTGGCCTGGGAACGCCTCGGGGTCCCACAGGAAGAGCTGGACGAAGTGGCTGGGGAGAGGGAAGTCTGGGCTTCCCTGCTTAGGCTGCTGCCCCCGCGACCCGACCTCGGATAAGCGGAAGAAGATGAATGGATGGATGGATGGATGGGATGAATAAAGTCTATCCTATCCTATCCCACCTGGCCAAGACCTTCAATTATCCTGCACTGAAGTAAACAAAGATATACAAATATAAGCATTTAAAAATATATATAGCTTACAGAACATGGCAGAGACAGAAACAAGGCAAAATATTATTTATACCAACATAGAACTATCAACTTAAGACTTTCCTTGAATTACAGGACCTGCAGAAAGTCCAGATCGCAATCCAATTAAAACATCTGTGGTTGAAACTCCAACCTTCAAAGCTAATTTGACAACAACAATCCGAACAAGTTGGAGCAAGATTGGTCAAAAGTACTGTTTCTCACTAGTGAAGTCCATTCCTCAGAGACTGCAAGCTGTTATAAAACCCAGAGATGGTGCAACAAAGTACTAGTGGTGTGTTTTTTTGTTTGTTTTTTATGATGCCATCATTTTTTTCCTCAGAATTTTAATGTAGTAATTGTGTAATTGCTTTTATGGCAATCAATACTGATACATCTGTGCATAAATTCACATGATCCTCTTTTTCATGCCATTGGAGCAGAGCTGGAATTAAAAGAGGGCTCACATAAGATGTATTCATCATGATAAAAGCTCCACTGAGGTTGGGGATGCCAAAGTAGTTCTCAGTGGGAGCGCAATCTGATTGGCAGACCAAGCCTTCATACTAGCTCATTTGCATAACTGCATAGTGTGTTTCAACAGCTGTTCTGTGCAGAGACAGGTGTCCATGGATTTTATTTGAGTGTCATCAGAGCGCCCAGGGCAAGCATCCGGGCGCTAATTAAAGCTTGCTTGGGCAGCAAGCCTTTGACACGTCTGCCTCAAAGATTCATCACCAGGGGCATCCTGCTTTGTGGATCATCGTCATTTCATCACAGCCGAGGCATCTTTCTAACAGGGGTACAACGTAGTTATTATCCAGGTTATTACCAACACATATGGATAGATGGATGGGTCGAGAGGAACAAATTTAGCTCATTTGGCCAACATCCAAAAAGCTGCAAAATAAATTTCTGTACATTTTTTCTTCATACAGTATGTCTTATTTTTTAACTATTATAACAACAACACACTCCTCAGCCTTCCCGGTAAGGTCTATTCAGGTGTACTGGAGAGGAGGCTACGCCGGATAGTCGAACCTCGGATTCAGGAGGAACAGTGTGGTTTTCGTCCTGGTCGTGGAACTGTGGACCAGCTCTATACTCTCGGCAGGGTCCTTGAGGGTGCATGGGAGTTTGCCCAACCAGTCTACATGTGCTTTGTGGACTTGGAGAAGGCATTCGACCGTGTCCCTCGGGAAGTCCTGTGGGGAGTGCTCAGAGAGTATGGGGTATCGGACTCTCTGATTTTGGCGGTCCGCTCCCTGTATGATCAGTGTCAGAGCTTGGTCCGCATTGCCGGCAGTAAGTCGGACACGTTTCCAGTGAGGGTTGGACTCCGCCAAGGCTGCCCTTTGTCACCAATTCTGTTCATAACTTTTATGGACATAATTTCTAGGCGCAGTCAAGGCGTTGAGGGTATCCGGTTTGGTGGCTGCAGGATTAGGTCTCTGCTTTTTGCAGATGATGTGGTCCTGATGGCTTCATCTGGCCAGGATCTTCAGCTCTCGCTGGATCGGTTCGCAGCCGAGTGTGAAGCGACTGGGATGAGAATCAGCACCTCCAAGTCCGAGTCCATGGTTCTCGCCCGGAAAAGGGTGGAGTGCCATCTCCGGGTTGGGGAGGAGACCCTGCCCCAAGTGGAGGAGTTCAAGTACCTCGGAGTCTTGTTCACGAGTGAGGGAAGAGTGGATCGTGAGATCGACAGGCGGATCGGTGCGGCATCTTCAGTAATGCGGACGCTGTATCGATCCGTTGTGGTGAAGAAGGAGCTGAGCCGGAAGGCAAAGCTCTCAATTTACCGGTCGATCTACGTTCCCATCCTCACCTATGGTCATGAGCTTTGGGTTATGACCGAAAGGACAAGATCACGGGTACAAGCGGCCGAAATGAGTTTCCTCCGCCGGGTGGCAGGGCTCTCCCTTAGAGATAGGGTGAGAAGCTCTGTCATCCGGGGGGAGCTCAAAGTAAAGCCCCTGCTCCTCCACATCGAGAGGAGCCAGATGAGGTGGTTCGGGCATCTGGTTAGGATGCCACCCGATCGCCTCCCTCGGGAGGTGTTTAGGGCACGTCCGACCGGTAGGAGGCCACGGGGAAGACCCAGGACACGTTGGGAAGACTATGTCTCCCAGCTGGCCTGGGAACGCCTCGGGATCCCCCGGGAGGAGCTGGACGAAGTGGCTGGGGAGAGGGAAGTCTGGGCTTCCCTGCTTAGGCTGCTGCCCCCGCGACCCGACCTCGGATAAGCGGAAGAAGATGGATGGATGGATATAACAACAACATGAAGTTTTAAAACTACAAATTGAACACCTCACTCTCCGTCTTTCTGATAATCAAACTATCCCATCCATTCTGCGCCGGTAGTTCTTGGGCTTACCTGACTTGCGACACATATTCCTAACATCGACTGGCACAAACTCACCATCGCTAATTGGAGCCTTTTCCGCCACTTGCGGTGTCTTCGTTCAGCGTGTCCCTTGTTGATTTCAAAGCTGAAAATATCGACCTCTCTATTGTTATCGTGATCTCGGTCAAGTGTTCAGTAAAGATCGCGCCATGTCTCTTCCACCACACAGACCGTATGACTGTAGTATTGACTTCCTCCGGGGTGCTACATTGCCAGCGTCACGTCTGTATAATACCCCTCTCTCTGACCATGAAGCACTCCAGCAATATATTTCTACATCCCTCGTTTCGGATTGAATTCGTCCTTCCTCCTTTCCATTAGCTGCAGGATTTTTTTTCATAGAAACGAGGGATGGATTCCTTCCGACCCTGTATTGACTATCGTGCGCTAAAAGATATTACAACCCTTGCTAGATTCTGCTTTTAGTTCCCTTCATTAAGCTAAATATTTCACCAAATTAGACCTTGTAACGCCTATCATCTTGTTCGCATCAGGGAGAGCGATGAGTGGAAGACGGCATTTAACACCCCCTTGGGGCACTTCCCATATTAATTAATGCCACTTGGATTAACCAATGTGCCTGCCGTCTTCCAGGGCTTCATTAATGACGTACTTAGGGATATGCTCGGCCGCTTCTTGTTTGTATATCTTAGTGATATACTATTTTTTTCTTTCTATGCTGAAGGAACATATTCAGCAGGTCCACCTTGTCCTCCAACGGTTGTTGGAGAATAAAGAATTTGTCAAGGCAGAAAAGTGCGAGTTTCATGTTTCGTCTGTGCCCTTTTGGGGGTTTGTAGTGGATCAGGGACAGCTTAGACTCGATCCGGTTAAGATTCATAGCGTGGTCGACTGGCCCACTCCGTAATCTACGAAGCTTTTGCAGCGATTTCTTGGCTTTGCTAATTTCTATCGTCGGTTCAGCCGCAATTATAGTCTGGTCGCACTGCCTCTGACGAAGCTCACATTAACTAAGATTCCGTTTAACTGGACCCCAGAAGGTAACATGGCTTTTGCTACACCCAAATCATTATTTACATTTGCTCCTGTTTTGGCTCATCCTGATACTGCTTCTGACTTTTTTGTCGAGGTTGACGCTTCAGACTCTGGTGTGGGAGCCGTCCTTTCCCAGCGTGACTCCACCACTGGCGAGCTGCACCCCTGTGCCTTCTTCTCCCGTTGCCTGACGCCAGCAGAGATCAATTATGTTATTGGTAATCGGGAACTCCTGGCCGTTGTGTTGGCTCTGCAGGAATGGAGGCATTTGCTGGAGGGCTCACAGGAACCATTTACACTGACCACAAGAACTTGGCATACCTGCTTTCTGCACAGAGGCTGAACCCCCAATACAACTTCTCTCTGACATACTGCCCAGGATGCTAGAATGGAAAGTCTGACGCTCTATCAGGGGTCCACAATTTTCATCCTCAGTCTGGAAGGTTTTCTGCGAGTCCCTGGGAGCATCACCGAGTTTGTCTTCAGATTACCATCCACAGAAAAATGGCCAGACGGAGTGAACAAACCAAGACTTGGAAGTCATTATACGCTGTGTCTGCCACCAGCAACCCACTCCATGGTCATTCAACTTGCCATGGATTGAATATGCCCACAACTCCCTGGTCCATTGACCGTATCCCTCGGGAAGTCTTGTGGGTAGTGCTCAGAGAGTATGGGGTATCGGCCCAGCTGATTATGGTGGTCTGCTCTCTGTATGATCAGTGTCAGCGCTTGGTCCACATTGCTGACCGTAAGTCCGACCTGTTTCAAGTGAGCGTTGGACTCCGCCAGGGCTGCCCTTTGTCACCAATTCTGTTCATAACTTTTATGGACGGATATTCTAGGCACAGTCAGAGCGTTGAGGAGATACAGTTTGGTGGCTGTAGGATTAGGTCTCTGCTTTTTGCAGATGATGTGGTCCTGATAGCATCATATGGCCAGGATCTTTAGCTCTCACTGGATCGGTTTGCAGCCGAGTGTGAAGCGACTGGGATGATAATCAGCACCTCCAAGTCCGAGTCCATGGTTCTCGCCCGGAAAAGGGTGGAGTGCCATCTCCGGGTTGGGGAGGAGATCTTGCCCCAAGTGGAGGAGTTCAAGTACCTTGAAGTCTTGTTCACGAATGAGGTGCGAGTGGATCGCGAGATCAAAAGGCGGATCGGTGCGGCGTCTGCTGTCATGCAGACTCTGTTTCGATATGTTGTGGTGAAGAAGGAGCTGAGCCAGAAGGCAAAGCTCTCAATTTACCGGTTCATCTACATTCCTATCCTCACATATTGTCACCTTGGGTTATGATCGAAAGGACAAGATCACGGGTACAAGCGGCCGAAATCAGTTTCCTACGTCGGGTGGTGAGGTTCTCCCTTAGAGATAGGGTGAGAAGCTCTGTCATTCGGGAGTATGCCAGGTGAGGTGGTTCGGGCATCCCCCTGGGGGGGTGTTTAAAGCACGTCCGACCGGTAGGAGGCCACGGGGAAGATCAGGGACACGTTGGGAAGACTATGTCTCCCGGCTGGCCTGGGAATGCCTTGAGATCCCCTGGGAGGAGCTGGACAAAGTGGCTGGGGAAAGGGAAGTCTGGGCTTCCCTGCTTAGGCTGCTGCACCCGCGACCCAACCTCGGATAAACGGAAGAAGATGGATGGATGGATGGATGGATGCATTGGCCATTAATTTTTGTTAATTTGCTTATTTGTATCCGTAATTCCAAGAAATAACAGAAATATAGGACTTTTTACCTGTAGTTTCCAGTATCTGTATTTATTTCACAGCCACACTGATTGATTTTCTTTTTTTTTGCTAAAAAGTTACTGAATCGATTTTAACTCACTGAAATGTTTCGGATCATATCGTTCTAAAAAAAAAATATATATATATATATATATATATATATTAGAGATGCGCGGTTTGCGGGCACAACCGCGGAGTCCGCGGATCATCCGCGGATCGGGCAGATGAAATAAAAAAAAATTAGATTTTATCCGCGGGTCGGGTCGGGTCAGGTCGGGTCGGGTCGGGTCGGGTGGTTGAAATAAAAAAAAATTAGATTTTAAATAGATTCAGGCGGGTGGCAGTTAAACCAATTGGGAAATATATATACATAGTTAAATGTTGTTACCCACATACGAAAAACGAGCAGGCACCTGCAGCATATGCCACAACAGAAGAAAAAAAAGAAGAAGAGATGGACACTTTTACGGAGCGGAGAAGGGACGCCTCGCCGGGGTCCGGGACCGAGGCCCCTTCCCCCGAGAGGGCCCCACCGGGAGCCGTAGCTGAGGCGATCCGCGAGAAGGGCCCGACGCACGTCCAGGGTCACCACCGCGCCCACCGCACCGACACCCCGCCTCGTCCGCCTTCGCCGCGGCCGGCGTCACGCGCAGCAGGTAAGCAGCTTACCTGCCCGCCACCCCCGTGGCCGGGGGCTCGTAACAGGGGTCACTCAGCGCGCTCTGCCCGCGCAGCTTACCTGCCCGCCACCCCTGTTGCCGGGGGCGCGTAACAGGGGTCACTCCGCGCGCAGTGCGCTCACGAAAGGGGTGGGGCTCACCCTGGTTGATATAGACAGCAGCTAGGACGGTGGCCATGGAAGTCGGAAGCCGCTAAGGAGTGTGTAACAACCCACCTGCCGAATCAACTAGCCCTGAAAATGGATGGCGCTGGAGCGTCGGGCCCATATACCCGGCCGTCGCCGGCAGCGAGACGCGCTTGGAGGTGCGCTCAGCGCGGCTCCCATATGATTGCGCACTGGTGTGCGTCTGGGTCGTGACAGCGTGGCACGCGAATGTCTGTGCTGCATTGGATCAGTCTCCTTTCTTTAACAGGCAAAAGCTTTATAACCTCACTAATGCCTTGCATCGTCTATATTAGATATATAACAACGGGCGGATGCGGTTCTGATCAAATGTTAGATCGGGTGGATTGCGGATGGTTGACGACTTTCTGATGCGGTTGCGGATGAAATAATTGCCTATCCGCGCATCTCTAATATATATATATGTATACATATATATATCGTCCCGGAATTTTATTGGCAACCACAAATTCTGAATGAAATCGACTCAAATTGTTGTTAAAACAAATTGCCACACCCCTAGTAAGTAAATATTCCATGATAAAACTACTCAAGTATTGAGTAACTGGTGAGCAACTTCGGATTGACTTAGTAGCAACTTTTTAACGCTTCTCGGACTACATCCGAAGTTAGTGCGTGCGTGTGTGTGTGTGCGGTGTGTGCACGTGTGTGAATTTGTGTGTATGCGTGCGTGTGTAAAACATAATAACACACCTACAATTTACTGCAAGCATGTTTTCTGTCACAAAAAGGAGGGATTTTTCAAATTGACTGTGTGTCGCTTTTAAAAGTGCTCCCCCTCTGGTCAACATATGAAATGACAAGTTTGTGTAAAAATTTGAAGTGCTCCCCCTCTGGTCAACATATGTAATAACAAGTGTGTGTAAGAAATTTAAATGCACCCCCTTTGGCCAAAATGTATTACAAAAATAAAAAATAAATAAATATATATATATATCCAGCACACCTTACAATAGTGGTAATAAAAGATGCAACCTATGCTTGAAAGAGAAACTGTTTATTATTTACCGTCCAGACCTGTCATCCCTCAACAAGCGCAGCGAAATTGTAACAACATGCCGCCATAGACGGAAACACCTCCTAGGTAACACATGAGCCAATCACCACGCCCCTAGGCCAGCCTGTACCCACCCACTCTGTGCCCTATATAAACCATGGTTTGCGAATGCTCCCATTAAAATCTCCTGATGATTGAGGGTACCCCCCCCCTCATGAAACAGGCCTGTAGAGATGAAATAGTCTTGTGATTTTTTTCCCACACATACATATATATATATATATATATATATATATATATATATATATATATATATACACATGTATATAAAGACATACTGTAATAACGTAATGAAGATTAAAAAACAATTACAAACAAAAAATTCAAGAAAAAAAAAATTCTAAACTAAAAGCTTACCTTTTTTATATTTGCATAGTTTGCATATATTAATAATGTGGTAAATACACATCTTTATATATCTACAAAGGGCGGTCTTAAAGAGGTAGGTATTTTTCTCAGGTCTTAAGATGGTAACAAATACAAGAATACTTGTGTGTGTGTGTGTGTGTGTGTGTGTGTGTGTGTGTGTGTGTGTGTGTGTGTGTGTGTGTGTGTGTGTGCGTGCGGGTTCTGGCAATGCTTACTTAATGGGGACATGGCTCTGTTTACACAGTCACTTTTATGGGACCTCTGACGGTATGGGGACAAAAAAACAGGTCCCCTAAAGGGAAACCTTTTTAAACGAGAGTCAGATCCATTCTGAAGATGCCTAAGTGATTTTAAAAGGGGAACATTATCACCAGACCTATGTAAGCGTCAATATATACCTTGATGTTGCAGAAAAAAGACCATATATTTTTTTGACCAATTTCCGAACTCTAAATGGGTGAATTTGTCGAATTAAACGCCTTTCTATTATTCGCTCATCGGGAAGCAATCCGCCATTTTCTCAAACACCGAGTCAAATCAGCTCTGTTATTTTCCGTTTTTTCGACTGTTTTCCGTACCTTGGAGACATCATGCCTCGTCGGTGTGTTGTCGGAGGGTGTAACAACACCAACAGGGACGGATTCAAGTTGCACCAGTGGCCCAAAGATGCCAAAGTGGCAAGAAATTGGACGTTTGTTCCGCACACTTTACCCACGAAAGCTATGCTACGACAGAGATGGCAAGAATGTGTGGATATCCTGCGACACTCAAAGCAGATGCATTTCCAACCATAAAGTCAAAGAAATCTGCCGCCAGACCCCCATTGAATCTGCCGGAGTGTGTGAGCAATTCAGGGACAAAGGACCTCGCTAGCACGGCAAGCAATGGCGGCAGTTTGTTCCCGCAGACGAGCGAGCTAAACCCCCTATCGACCCTAGCTTCCCTGGCCTGCTGACATCAACTCCAAAACTGGACAGATCAGCTTTCAGGAAAAGAGAGCGGATGAGGGTATGTCTACAGAATATATTAATTGATGAAAACTGGGCTGTGTGCACTCTCAAAGTGCATGTTGTTGCCAAATGTATTTCATATGCTGTAAACCTAGTTCATAGTTGTTAGTTTCCTTTAATGCCAAACAAACACATACCAATCGTTGGTTAGAAGGCGATCGCCGAATTCGTCCTCGCTTTCTCCCGTGTCGCTGGCTGTCGTGTCATTTTCCTCGGTTTCGCTTGGTTCAAACTGATATGGCTCAATAGCTTCAGTTTCTTCTTCAATTTGGTTTTCGCTACCTGCCTCCACACTACAACCATCCGTTTCAATACATGCGTAATCTGTTGAATCGCTTAAGCCGCTGAAATCCGAGTCTGAATCCGAGCTAATGTCGCTATAGCTTGCTGTTCTTTCCGCCATGTTTGTTTGTGTTGGCATCACTATGTGACGTCACAGGAAAATGGACGGGTGTATATAACCATCCATCCATTTTCTACCGCTTATTCCCTTTTTGGGGTCGCTGGAGCCTATCTCAGCTACAATCGGGCGGAAGGCGGGGTACACCCTGGACAAGTCGCCACCTCATCACAGGGCCAACACAGATAGACAGACAACATTCACACTCACATCCACACACTAGGGACCATTTAGTGTTGCCAATCAACCTATCCCCAGGTGCATGTCTTTGGAGGTGGGAGGAAGCCGGAGTGCCCGGAGGGAACCCACGCAGTCACGGGGAGAACATGCAAACTCCACACAGAAAGATCCCGAGCCCGGGATTGAACCCAAGACTACTCAGGACCTTCGTATTGTGAGGCAGATGCACTAACCCCTCTTCCACCGTCCTGCCCGCTGGTGTATATTACGATGGTTAAAATCAGGCACTTTGAAGCTTTTTTTTAGGGATATTGCGTGATGGGTAAAATTTTGAAAAAAACTCCGAAAAATAAAATAAGCCACTGGGAACTGATTTTTAATGGTTTTAACCCTTCTGAAATTGTGATAATGTTCCCCTTTAAGCTTTGGCCCATAAAACATGTTTACTGGTTAGTTTGAGTGTGAGACATTTGCACAGCAGCCCCCTCATGGGGCTGTAGCTGGTACTGCACTCGCTGCTCTGCTCACATTTCTTCCGTGTATTCATGTCATATAAAATGTATTTATTTATTTATTTTTTTAAATGGTCATCAGTAGTCACGTACAAATTTTGTGTGAATTATGCAAAATGATTTAAATGTGGTCCCCATGAACCATATTAAGTCTTTTTCCCCAGGAAGAATGATCAGCACATGACTTCATCAATGCAGAGATTTAAAGACGTGTATGAGCTAACTGGCCAGTGGACATTTGACACCTTTTTTATTATGCCTCCACAACCTGTAGAAAGGCTCATCCCCACAAGTCATGATCAAAAACTTGCTCCCCATTCCAAATGATAACCAGTGTGTGTGTGCGTGTGTGTGTGTGTGTGTGTGTGTGTGTGTGTGTGTGTGTGTGTGTGTGTGTGTGTGTGTGTGTGTGTGTGTGTGTGTGTGTGTGAGAACAAACAAGAGAAACATTAATGAGCTTTACAATAGTTTGCTGTGAAATGAATATTAGACTTCATTTTCCACTTCAGTAATTAAAGTGGAGCTCGTCCTTAATTACAGTTTAGTGCCTTTGGGTTACTTTTTGCTGGATTTTGCACCATTTGGCTGACAATGGTAAGTGAGCTGCTTGGATGACACAAACAACCTAATTGATTACCTTGACTCCTGTCTTTCAGAGTTGTCTTAGTTCAGGAAAAAATGTAGTTGGAGTATAAAATAACTGGGATAGACATGTTTGATTGTTTTAATTATCCTTTTAGTTTTATTGGTTATTGTTTTGCTTGAAGGCCTACTGAAAGCCACTACTAGCGACCACGCAGTCTGATAGTTTATATATCAATGATGAAATCTTAACATTGCAACACATGCCAATACGGCCGGGTTAACTTATAAAGTGCAATTTTACATTTCTGTCCGGTTGAAAACGTCTAGGTATGATGACGTATGCGCGTGACGTCGATGATTGAAACGGAAGTATTGGGACGCCATTGTATCCAATAAAAAAAGCTCAGTTTTCATCGCAAAATTCCACAGTTTTCTGGACATCTGTGTTGGTGAATCTTTTGCAATTTGTTTAATGAACAATGGAGACGGCAAAGAAGAAAGCTGTAGATGCGATCGGTGTATTAGCGTCTGGCTACAGCAACACAACCAGGAGGACTTTGACTTGGATAGCAGACGCGCTATCCGACGCTAGCCGCCGACCGCATCGATGATCGGATGAAGTCCGTCGATCGCTGGAACGCAGGTGAGCTTTGGTGTTGATGAGCAGATGAGGGTTGTCGTAGGTGGAGAGCTAATGTTTTTATCATAGCTCTGTCGAGGTCCCTAGCTAAGTTAGATTCAATGGCGTCGTTAGCAACAGCATTGTTAAGCTTCGCCAGGCTGGAAAGCATTAACCGTGTAGTTACAGGTCCATGGTTTAATAGTACTGTTGATTTTCTGTCTATCCTTCCAGTATGGGGTTTATTTCTTTTGTTTCTATCTGCAATTAAGCCCGATGCTATCACGTTAGCTCTGTAGCTAAAGTGCTTCGCCGATGTATTGTCGTGGAGATAAAAGTCACTGTGAATGTCCATTTCGCGTTCTCGACTCTCATTTTCAAGAGGATATAGTATCCGAGGTGGTTTAAAATCAGTGTTGGGACTAACGCGTTACAAAGTAACGCGTTACTGTAACGCCGTTAGTTTCGGCGGTAACTAGTAATCTAACGCGTTATTTTTTTAAATTCAGTAATTTAGTTACCGTTACTACATGATGCGTTACTGCGTTATTTTACGTTACTTTTGATGTAGTATCGGCTAGAAACAGAAGCGCTGCGGTGTCGTTCTTCTGAATCTTCCTCTGTCACAAGCCGGAGAGAAGAAAAGAGGCGCGGTCTATGTGTGTGTGGGTGTGGGTGTGGGGAGGGGATGACGCACACAAGTGATCCGCGGTTTGATATATGAAACAAACAAAAAAAGTTGTTGTCACGTTCAGTCCACACACAGCGTGGTCATGGCGAGCGGAGTAACGGAGGAGCTTGAACGCCCCCGCCATTGAATCGGTGTGTTTATAAGTGCAGACTCGGTTGTGCAAAACGAGGGTTTTAAACACATGCTGAACGTGCTTGAACCACGTTACGACATCCCGTCGCGCACCCACTTCAGCAATAAGATTGTGCCAGATCTTTATGAGCAGGAGAAGAAAAAAGTTGTGGATGAACTATCCCGAGCATCATCTGTTGCGCTCATGACAGACGGCTGGACGTCCAGCGGAACTATAAGCGCTCACTTCATCACAGCAGACTGGGAGATGAGAAGACACGCCCCCTCTACGAGAGTCACCTTGCGCAGATACTGACACAAGCAGTGGAGGAATGGAAGATAAAGATATCCCAGTCACACGTGATAATGCCAAAAATCAAATAATTACAGAGAATGAGGCAGGACTGGGACCACAGATAGGTGCTTTGCACATGTAGTGAATTTGGCATCACATCTCAGTCAATAGGATGGAGCGCCTCTTTGGGAGGATCAGGAAGGTTTCTTACTTCCACCCAAGCACAACAGCTGCTCATGTGCTTAAGACAAAGCAAGAAATGCTAAAGCTGCCTGCTCATACATGATGTCCCAACGAGGTGGAACTCCACTTATGATATGTTGGAGCAGCAGGCAGCTATATACTCTGCATTGACCCACAACACCCTGAAGACAAATGTCACCCTGTCTGATGATGATGTGAGAGTGGCAGGTGAGGTCCTCCAGGTGCTTAAACCCCTCAAAAGTGTTCCATCTCTACTGAGCACTGAAACTTCACCATCTGTGTCAATGATCCTGCCACTGAAAACAAGGATTGTACAATCCATGGCTCCAAGTGTGGAAGACAGCAGCATCACTCCAGATGTCAGCCTTTATTTCACTACCTATGTTTCAAGGAAGATGATACGCCTTCTTATGTTGCACTTTAACTTGTTTTTTATTCATGGTCATTGGTCCAAGTTTAAAGAAAGGAGGAATGCCTTTTTATGTTGCACTGTTTTTCATTAATTATGTTAAAAGGAAAATAAAAATGTATGTCAAGTTGATCAACAGATTGTATTATTCTCCAGTGCAATAACAGTACTGAAATGAAGGCAAAAAGGGCATTAATGGGAGCTTTAAAAAAAAGAAAAGAAAAAAAGAAGTAACTAAATAGTTACTTTTCACAGTAACGCATTACTTTTTGGTGTAAGTAACTGAGTTAGTAACTGAGTTACTTTTGAAATAAAGTAACTAGTAACTGTAACTAGTTACTGGTTTTCAGTAACTAACCCAACACTGTTTAAAATACAAATCCGTGATCCACAATAGAAAAAGGAGAGAGTGTGGAATCCAATGAGCCCTTGTACCTAAGTTACGGTCAGAGCGAAAAAAGATACACTCTAGTCCTTCACTCTCATGTTCCTCATCCACAAATCTTTCATCCTGGCTCAAATTAATGGGGTAATCGTCGCTTTCTCGGTCCCAATGGCTCTCGCTGCTGGTGTAAACAATGGGGAAATGTGAGGAGACGTTCAACTTGTGATGTCACGCTACTTCCGGTACAGGCAAGGCTTTTTTTTTTATCAGCGACCAAAAGTTGCGAACTTTATCGTCATCGTTCTATACTAAATCCTTTCAGCAAAAATATGGCAATATCGCGAAATGATCAAGCATGACACATAGAATGGATCTGCTATTCCCGTTTGAATAAAAAAATGTCATTTCAGTCGGCCTTTAATGCTTTGTACGGCGTTCTTGAGTGCACAGAAAGGGTCCGACAAGTAAACCAATATTATCATTTCTGAATCTGCCTTTTTTTTCAATAACTCTATGCTTTTCAGCATTTCTTTCCAAAGTATCACAGCAGCTAACAATATTAGAGCCTTCATTTCTGTTAGAAAGCCTCTTGCTTTCTCCTCGGGGCGCTGAGTTACAACGGCTATATCCGCTGAATCCCACACGTTAGTTATGCAACACATGCCTTCCCATAAATCACAGGTTCGTTAAATAGGCAGTGTCATCAGCAGACACCCTGGGGGGTCCAGTTGGATAGCGTTGCAACAGCATCGGGCCCCCGTCATGCAGAATGATGCATCACAAGGGTCGTAAATGTACTTTGAAACCTCTATCGGCTGGTACAGTGGTACACTTGGCAACATTTCGAGGAGATTGTTACAGGCCCCACACATGAAGATAAACAACCAGGCATTGAGCAGTTTTAATGAGTTGATATTATCCTAGCACACCACACACACACAAGGATTCTGTCCACCACTGATCTTAACTCAAGTCCTCCAATCCCCAAATCCTGAATGAACAAACGTGGTTTAACAAAACCGAAGAAGAACACATCGTAGTAACCACCGGAAAAACTGGCAATATAGAAGAGGACACCCGAGGGGAGGGAATGATGGTGGTCTTGGGCTGGAACTATGTCAGACAGAAAATCACAAACTAAGGCTAGGGGCGATTATGTTCTAAACAAAATCGCCTCAATGCTTTTCCAGGTTATTGATTGCTCATTTCCGTGCCTTGTCACAACTCACGGAGCAATGACTCGGGTGGTGTTGGCTTTCCCCACAGACATGAATTTTGGTCGTTCGATATTTACAGTTGTCGGCCCAAAACCGTTTAGGATTCACTTATCTGGACACATTTACTCTCAACACAACTCAGACCACAAGACAATTCTTATATGACACAAGATCGGGCGTTTAAACCAAAGACCTCTTCCCCATCAACAACAATGCTAATCAAGCAGACTTTGTGAGAGCCAACATGTCATTAGCTATTGATAATATCTTAAAATGTATAACCATTGGAATTTGTAATGAAAAAAACGTACTGATCAGGCAGGGTCCTTGAGGGTGCATGGGAGTTTGCCCAACCAGTCTACATGTGCTTTGTGGACTTGGAGAAGGCATTCGACCGTGTACCCCGGGAAGTCCTGTGGGGAGTGCTCAGAGAGTATGGGGTAACGGACTGTCTTATTGTGGCGGTTCGATCCCTGTATGATCAGTGTCAGAGCTTGGTCCGCATTGCCGGCAGTAAGTCGGACACGTTTCCAGTGAGGGTTGGACTCCGCCAAGGCTGCCCTTTGTCACCGATTCTGTTCATAACCTTTATGGACAGAATTTCTAGGCGCAGTCAGGGCGTTGAGGGTATCTGGTTTGGTGGCTGCAGGATTAGGTCTCTGCTATTTGCAGATGATGTGGTCCTGATGGCTTCCTCCGGCCAAGATCTTCAGCTCTCACTGGATCGGTTTGCAGCCGAGTGTGAAGCGACTGGGATGAGAATCAGCACCTCCAAGTCCGAGTCCATGGTTCTCTCCCGGAAAAGGGTGGAGTGCCATCTCCGGGTTGGGGAGGAGATCTTGCCCCAAGTGGAGAAGTTCAAGTACCTCGGAGTCTTGTTCACGAGTGGGGGAAGAGTGGATCGTGAGATCGACAGGCGGATCGGTGCAGCATCTTCAGTAATGCGGACGCTGTATCGATCCGTTGTGGTGAAGAAGGAGCTGAGCCGAAAGGCAAAGCTCTCGATTTACCGGTCGATCTACGTTCCCATCCTCACCTATGGTCATGAGCTTTGGGTCATGACCGAAAGGACAAGATCACGGGTACAAGCGGCCGAAATGAGTTTCCTCCGCCGAGTGGCGGGGCTCTCCCTTAGAGATAGGGTGAGAAGCTCTGTCATTCGGGGGGAGCTCAAAGTAAAGCCGCTGCTCCTCCACATCGAGAGGAGCCAGATGAGGTGGTTCGGGCATCTGGTCAGGATGCCACCCGAACGCCTCCCTAGGAAGGTGTTTCGGGCACGTCCGACCGGTAGGAGGTCACGGGGAAGACCTAGGACACGCTGGGAAGACTATCTCTCCCGGCTGGCCTGGGAACGCCTCGGGATCCCCCGGGAGGAGCTGGACGAAGTGGCTGGGGAGAGGGAAGTCTGGGCTTCCCTGCTTAAGCTGCTGCCCCCGCGACCCGACCTCGGATAAGCGGAAGAAGATGGATGGATGGATGGATGGTACTGATCAGTTGTATATATAGATCACCGAAGTCAAACATTGATTTGGATTGAAGCAACTTTTACTGAAATCCGTCAAAATATAACTTTCTAATGTGGGGACTTCAACATTGAGCTCTTGAACCACAACAAACAAAAGCCCATAGATGACTTTATAGACATAATGTACAGTCTGAGTTTATATCCTAAAATCACAAGGCCAAGCAGAATCTCAGGACACACTTATTGATAATATTTCTACTAATGATTTTGATAAGCGGTAGAACATGGATGGATGGATGGATTTTGTACACAATACCACAGTGATCATCTGCCAGTTGTCATAATCTATGACGGAAACTACAAGAAGAGGAACGTGGATGACATAAGGACTTTTCGAAGAATATGTACAGAACAAAGTATGACAGCTTTCAAAAATGATCTGAGAGATCAAAGTTGGGACAATGTCTACCGTGAAAATGATGTAGATGATGCATATTGTATTTTTGTAATACCTTCAAGATGCTTTATGACAAACACTTGTCCATTGAAACAACTTGGTAAAACTAATGAGTCATACATGGATGACAATAGGACTAAAAAATTCTTGCAACAAGAAGAATACATTATATATGTCATGTCTGTGTAATCATGTTTTGTCTTAGTCATGTTTTGTTTAGTTATTGTACTCTTTAGTTTCTGGCTTTTCACTCCCTTGTCTTGTTTCCATGATTACCCATTAGTTTCACCTGTTCCACGTTTGGACTCATTGTGCACTCTTGTTTGTCACCATAGCAACCCATTAGTTTTCACCTGTCACGTCACGCACCTGTTTCACGTTTTGAGTCACGCACCTGTTTTCGTTAATCATGTCTGTAGTATTTAAGTTCATTGTTTTTCGGTTTGTCTTTCTGGTGACATCCCCACATTTATGCTCTGCACAGTTCTGACTCTTTTTTCATGTACATCGTTCACGCTGATCCTTTTTGTCCATGCCAAGTAAGTTTTGTTTATTATTGCCACAGTTAGTGGTTTTGTTGTTCATAGTTTTTGCCTTTGTGCAAGTATTTGGTTTCATAGTTTGTTCTCCGCCATTGTGCGCGCCTTTTGTTTACTTCCTTTTTTTGTAGTTTAAATAAAAATGTACTTACATTCCCGTCTCGCCCGAGCCAACTTTCCGTTGCATCCCGGAAAAGCAAACACCCAGGACCAAGTCATGACAATATAGAACATTTATAACACAAACATCTACAGATGCAGAAAACAAGTACAAAACGTATAAGAACGAGCGAACTGGCATACTACGAACACGTAGGAAAGAATATTACAGTCAATTATTGGACCGGAACAAAAACAATATGAGAGCAACATGGGGCATCCTAAATAGCATTATTAAAAAATGGTGCTAAAAAGGACTATCCTAAATACTTCTTAGATGGAAATGTAAAAAATTACAATATGAAGGAAGTAGTTGAAAGCTTCAATAAGTACTTTGTGAATATTGGACCAAATCTGAAGGAAAAGATTCCAGATCCTGAGTCAGTTGAGGACTTGAATGACACCATAGACAGAAACCCCAACTCTATGTTTCTCGAAGGTGTGACAAAAGAGGAAATAATCAATATTGTGAAAATATGTAAATCCAAGACCTCGACTGATTGTAACGGAATTGATATGGAAACGATAAAAAAGTTTACTGAAGAGATTTCAGAACCTTTAAACATTCATCGGCAACCTATCATTTCAAACAGGTACATTCCGAGATAAAATGAAAATTGCAAAAGTCATACCAATTTATAAGACTGGTGACAAACACCAGTTTACAGACTACAGACCTGTTTCTCTACTTTCACAATTTTCTGAAATGATTGAAAAACTCTTTAACACATGATTAGACAAATTCTTCAATAAGAATTGTTGTGTTTTTATTTCCCTGCCTTCTCTTTTATTGTGATGTGTTTCCTCAGCTCATTAGTCTCCAGCGAGGGGCGGACACTAAGGCACACATGCAACCTATTTCTACCGAGGAGTATTTAAGCTCGTCACCCACAGCTGGGTCTTGCCGGTTATCGTTGCTTTTCCGTAGTCATGTAATTTCTAACTTCGTTGTGTTTGTTTCGTAGCCTCCTAGAGGCAGCAAAGACATTATGCTGTGCTGAGGGCGCCCTGGCTTTTCCCCTGCTGACCACTGAGGAACCTGTTTTAGTTAGTATTCATGGTGTGCTTTTCTTCCCCATTGCTTTTTCTTACACTTTTTGGACTTATTAAATGTATTCCTTTTTGTTATTCAAACTTGCCTCCCGTCTCTGCATCCCGGGGTCACCCCCTTGACCAGTTCTTAACAAAGAATGTGAGCTACGGTGTGTAGTGAAGCATGTTCAGCTATTCCTCGTCCTGTCAGAAACATATTTTATTTGTCACCATGGAGGCCAGGATTAGTGATTTAGAAATAGCTAAAACACTGTCGACTCCGGATAGATGTTAGTCGCTAGCTAGCTAGCCATGTCTTAAAGCAGCTCTTCCTGAGGGTGTTTCAGTGTTATAACTTCACCTTTATCTTTACTTTTTACACCAAAATGCGCACATTCTCCCTTTTCTGTCTACACACTGTGTCTGCTTGTAAGTACTCTGTGTGTGTGCGCTGCCCAACATGCTCCTCTGCTCGTAAAACCAGCAATGTCATGACGTGACGACGCGCCGTCATGCCCGTTAAAAAAATAAGAAAATAAAAAAATATGGGGAACCAGTACTTTTCAAACAGAGTATAGTATATTAGTACAGCGATAGTAGGCACTGATCAAATTAAAACTCGTTTTTAGGAAAAGTCCATCCATCTATCCATCTTTTTCCGCTTATCCGAGGTCGGGTCGCGGGGGCAGCAGCCTAAGCAGGGAAGCCCAGACTTCCCTCTCCCCAGCCACTTCGTCCAGCTCTTCCTGTGGGACCCCGAGGCGTTCCCAGGCCAGCCGGGAGACATAGTCTTCCCAACGTGTCCTGGGTCTTCTCCGCGGCCTCCTACCGGTCGGACGTGCCCTAAACACCTCCATAGGGAGGCGTTCGGGTGGCATCCTGACCAGATGCCCGAACCACCTCATCTGGCTCCTCTCGATGTGGAGGAGCAGCGGCTTTACTTTGAGCTCCCCCCGGATGGCAGAGCTTCTCACCCTATCTCTAAGGGAGAGCCCCGCCACCCGGCGGAGGAAACTCATTTCGGCCGCTTGTACCAGTGATCTTGTCCTTTCAGTCATAACCCAAAGCTCATGACCATAGGTGAGGATGGGAACGTAGATCGAGCGGTAAATTGAGAGCTTTGCCTTACGGCTCAGCTCCTTCGTCACCACAACAGATCGATACAGCGTCCGCATTACTGAAAACGCCGCACCAATCCGCCTGTCGATCTCGCCATCCACTCTTCCCTCACTCGTGAACAAGACTCCGAGGTACTTGAACTCCTCCACTTGGGGCAAGATCTCCTCCCCAACCCGGAGATGGCACTCCACCCTTTTCCGGGCGAGAACCATGGACTCGGACTTGGAGGTGCTGATTCTCATCCCAGTCGCTTCACACTCAGCTACGAACCGATCCAGTGAGAGCTGAAGATCCTGGCCAGATGAAGCCATCAGGACCACATCATCTGCAAAAAGCAGAGACCTAATCCTGCAGCCACCAAACCAGATCCCCTCAACGCCTTGACTGCGCCTAGCAATTCTGTCCATAAAAGTTATGAACAGAATCGGTGACAAAGGGCAGCCTTGGCGGAGTCCAACCCTCACTGGAAACGTGTCCGACTTACTGCCGGCAATGCGGACCAAGCTCTGGTACTGAGCATACAGGGAGCGGACTGCCACAATCAGACAGTCCGATACCCCGTACTCTCTGAGCACTCCCCACAGGACTTCCCGAGGGACACGGTCGAATGCCTTCTCCAAGTCCACAAAACACATGTAGACTGGTTGGGCAAACTCCCATGCACCCTCAAGGACCCTGCCGAGAGTATAGACCTGGTCCACAGTTCCACGACCAGGACGAAAACCACACTGTTCCTCCTGAATCCGAGGTTCGACTATCCGGCGTAGCCTCCTCTCCAGTACACCCGAATAGACCTTACCGGGAAGGCTGAGGAGTGTGATCCCACGATAGTTAGAGCACACCCTCCGGTTCCCCTTCTTAAAGAGAGGAACCACCACCCCGGTCTGCCAATCCAGAGGTACCGCCCCCGATGTCCACGCGATGCTGCAGAGTCTTGTCAACCAAGACAGCCCCACAGCATCCAGAGCCTTAAGGAACTCCGGGCGGATCTCATCCACCCCCGGGGCCTTGCCACCGAGGAGCTTTTTAACTACCTCGGCAACATCAGCCCCAGAAATAGGAGAGCCCACCACAGACTCCCCAGGCACTGTTTCCTCATAGGAAAAGTATTCTTTATTTTGCCGGAGGACAGTGACGCAGTTGTCTTACATTATAAGGCTAAGCTAGCGACACAACAAATCGAGCTAACATTAGAAAAGTACCTTTAACACATTTCTAATCTACTGTTATTACTTACTGTTACATTCTCTCCTCAACACACATATTCATGACACTAGGAAGGCCAGCAATGGCTATTTGGCACTTTCTGCTCCCAGGACCAATCTCCTCAAACATACAGTCATGTATTATTCTGGAATCGGTTAGCATCTCACATTAATCTCTCACAAAGTAAATTGTCATTCAAGACAGCTTTGAAGATACACCTATTGCAGCATGACGTGAATTTTTAATACTGGGTTTAACTAGCTTTTTTATCTTATGTTGTATTTTTCCTTTGTATAATGTTTGGTAATGCATGTATTCTTTGTATTTGTATGCTCCTATATGGACCCCAGGAAGACTAGCAGTCGCCTTGGCGTCAGCTAATGGGGATCCATTCAATAAACAATAAACAATTGCCATTGCTAACAGTAGTCACCAAGCCCGCCATTAAAAGTCGTTTATTGGAAAATCCATCTTTATACTGGCGCAGGTTTCTGAAGTAGGACTCTGGGAATGTTTCGCACACACGAAGAGAGACTTTTTCCGAGTTGAAGGTGCATTGCCACAATTTAAATAATTTAAAATGAAGGCATTTTCTTACTTCAGATGAGGCTGAGAGTTTGTGTAGTGACTTGTGTTGGTTAAAACAAACAACAGAGCATTGTTGTTCTGTCATACTTTGGGCATTTTGTCCTTCGGACTACAAATGCTTAAACATTAAATAAATTGGCGGACTCCTTGGCGGAAACACCTTCGTTTAAGCCTTTACCATAGATACGTCACAGGCAGGCCCGGCCCTAATCAATCTGGCGCCCTAGGCAAGATTTTAGGTGGCGCCCCCCCACATCGGCAGTGAAGTGTATATACTCACAAGAACCCGAATAGCTTTGTCTTTGACCTTTTTTTTTTTACTTACTATACCTAATATATAAAGGGGTGGAAAAGTGACTATTACCTGCAGGGCAAACATTAGCTAACCAGAAGGCAATAATGTAAACAAAAAACACCTGCTTAAAAGATCTAATACAAATGTCCCTGAGGAATGTAAGGTGGGAGTACTGTAATTACCTAACGTTACATTATTATTTTCCATAACAATTTAGCCCCCTCCACAATATTAACCCGACGTTAAAACAGAACTAGCTATTTATTGATTAGCAATTGCCGAATCATGTAACATTAGCTTAATGCTAAAAAGCCAGGTTACTATCACATTCTGTAACAGACAAATACTTTCATGTAGGCTAACGTTACCTACCTGCTACCTCTGTCTTTTCTCGTTTCTCCTCTTCTTTTCTCTTTTTTCTTCCCTGGGCACCTGACAGTTTTGGCCGTTTTGACATCTTGTGTTGATTTTTTGATGTGGTGACGTCCAAAAAGAGTCATGATACGGGAAGGGAGGGGGCGCACCGTGCGTGGGGAGGAGGGGGGGGGGGGCGTAATGTTGTAACAAATAATATTTCTATTAAATAGGCTTTACTTTGCATTTTAATTAACGTGAGATTATTTTTTGTATTTAGAAATAATAGTAACAACTTTTTTTTTCTTTTTTTTTTCTCCAACATTTGTGGCACTGGCATGGCGCCCCCTGATGGACGGCGCCCTTAGCATTTGCCTATACCACGGGCCGGCCCTGGTCACAGGACAGACAAAATCCAAACGGACCGTTTGGAGGAAGTAGAAAGGAAGGCAAGATTGTTTTATAAATATCTTGGCAATTCCTCCACAGTTCGTTTTCACATTTTCAGGACTTATGCAGATCCCAAATACACATAAGCAGGTACCATCAGGTTAGAAAAGTTGGTTTTGCATAATAGGGCCCCCTGACCTCTTTTAAAATTAATAATTTTCATATTTGTTGCACATACTTGCCAACCTTGAGACCTCCGATTTCGGGAGGTGGGGGGTGGGGGTTGGGGGGCGTGGTCGGGGGTGGGGCGGGGGGCATGGTTGGGGGCGTGGTTAAGATATATATATATATATATATATATATATATATATATATATATATATATATATATATATATATATATAAGAAATACTTGACTTTCAGTGAATTCTAGCTATATATATATATATATATATATATATATATATATATATATATATATATATTTTATTACATATATATATATAAATAAAGAAAATAAATACTTGAATTTCAGTGTTCATTTATTTACACATATACACACGCATAACACTCATCTACTCATTGTTGAGTTAAGGGTTGAATTGTCCATCCTTGTTCTATTCTCTGTCACTATTTCAGAACACACACATTATACAAATATACATGATAAAATCAATAAGAAAACGGGAGCTCTAATGTGGGAGTCTGAATTAGGATCAGAAGTTCCTATATAAACATTGCGTACTCATGTCGCCTTTTTGTATTGATTACTGCAGCTGTGCACTGGATTCATTCACAAATACAAACTACAACTCACAAACACTTTAGAGTTAGGCTCCACAATCAGAATGTGTACTTAAACTTATAAAGATCACATGGATATTATTCAGTGAGTTGATTCACCAAAACTAACCTGTTATACAGGAGGAAAAAGCACACAGGACGTTTCAATTGTTCACAGACTGGTCGCGCTCATCAGAATGACAAGACACTTCCGGTCTGCAGGTGATAACATTCAATTGGGAAGAAACGCCTTACTGCCCTCTACTGACCAATGTGAATACTGATAAATGTGTAATGACAGCTCCAAAAACGAATTCAAACCACAAAATAAAATAAATAAATCAACACAAAAATGTGACACATTATGGGTGGGTCACATATGCATGTACAGTAGATGGCAGTATTGTCCTGTTTAAAAGTGTCACAACATTGCTGTTTACGGCAGACGAACTGCTTTACGGTAGACAAAAACTTGATTGCTGTTGTTGTGTGTTGTTACCGCGCTGGGAGGACGTTAATGAAACTGCCTAACAATAAACCCACATAAGAAACCAAGAACTCGCCCTCGATCATTAGCTGTTTATATTGTGGGAAAGCGGACGTGTGAACAGGCTGTCAACACGTCACTCAGGTCCGCATGGAGCTGGAGGGGGCGTGGCCTCCAGCTCCGCCTGAATTTCGGGAGATTTTCGGGAGAAAATTTGTCCCGGGAGGTTTTCGGGAAAGAGGCGCTGAATTTCGGGAGTCTCCCGGAAAATCCGGGAGGGTTGGCAAGTATGTTGTTGCAACTGGTCTTGTCAGTGTATGAAGTATGTGTGATAATGTCTGTTATTATGCTGCCTGCCTGGGGACAACAGATATCATTTAGCTACTGAAGCTAATTCTGCCATAGTTATTGTAATGCTTTGCTCATATACAGGTAAAAGCCAGTAAATTAGAATATTTTGAAAAACTTGATTTATTTCAGTAATTGCATTCAAAAGGTGTAACTTGTACATTATATTTATTCATTGCACACAGACTGATGCATTCAAATGTTTATTTCATTTAATTTTGATGATTTGAAGTGGCAACAAATGAAAATCCAAAATTCCGTGTGTCACAAAATTAGAATATTACTTAAGGCTAATACAAAAAAGGGATTTTTAGAAATGTTGGCCAACTGAAAAGTATGAAAATGAAAAATATGAGCATGTACAATACTCAATACTTGGTTGGAGCTCCTTTTGCCTCAATTACTGCGTTAATGCGGCGTGGCATGGAGTCGATGAGTTTCTGGCACTGCTCAGGTGTTATGAGAGCCCAGGTTGCTCTGATATTGGCCTTCAACTCTTCTGCGTTTTTGGGTCTGGCATTCTGCATCTTCCTTTTCACAATACCCCACAGATTTTCTATGGGGCTAAGGTCAGGGGAGTTGGCGGGCCAATTTAGAACAGAAATACCATGGTCCGTAAACCAGGCACGGGTAGATTTTGCGCTGTGTGCAGGCGCCAAGTCCTGTTGGAACTTGAAATCTTCATCTCCATAGAGCAGGTCAGCAGCAGGAAGCATGAAGTGCTCTAAAACTTGCTGGTAGACGGCTGCGTTGACCCTGGATCTCAGGAAACAGAGTGGACCGACACCAGCAGATGACATGGCAACCATCACTGATGGTTTGGGTTGGTTTGGTTTGCCTTTCCTTTGGAAATCGAGGTCCCAGAGTCTGGAGGAAGACAGGAGAGGCACAGGATCCACGTTGCCTGAAGTCTAGTGTAAAGTTTCCACCATCAGTGATGGTTTGGGGTGCCATGTCATCTGCTGGTGTCGGTCCACTCTGTTTCCTGAGATCCAGGGTCAACGCAGCCGTCTACCAGCAAGTTTTAGAGCACTTCATGCTTCCTGCTGCTGACCTGCTCTATGGAGATGGAGATTTCAAGTTCCAACAGGACTTGGCGCCTGCACACAGCGCAAAATCTACCCGTGCCTGGTTTACGGACCATGGTATTTCTGTTCTAAATTGGCCCGCCAACTCCCCTGACCTTAGCCCCATAGAAAATCTGTGGGGTATTGTGAAAAGGAAGATGCAGAATGCCAGACCCAAAAACGCACAAGAGTTGAAGGCCACTATCAGAGCAACCTGGGCTCTCATAACACCTGAGCAGTGCCAGAAACTCATCGACTCCATGCCACGCCGCATTAACGCAGTAATTGAGGCAAAAGGAGCTCCAACCAAGTATTGAGTATTGTACATGCTCATATTTTTCATTTTCATACTTTTCAGTTGGCCAACATTTCTAAAAATCCCTTTTTTGTATTAGCCTTAAGTAATATTCTAATTTTGTGACACACGGAATTTTGGATTTTCATTTGTTGCCACTTCAAATCATCAAAATTAAATGAAATAAACATTTGAATGCATCAGTCTGTGTGCAATGAATAAATATAATGTACAAGTTACACCTTTTGAATGCAATTACTGAAATAAATCAAGTTTTTCAAAATATTCTAATTTACTGGCTTTTACCTGTATTGATCAATATGTACTATCCTAAATAAAGTCATCTATTGAAAGAATTGTAAAAATGGATGATCTCTTACCTATGACCAGTGAGCGTCCGTCCCCAAGAGGGTACCGCTGGTAACGGGGGACAGCATACGGCGGCAGCTTGTGAAAAAGCGGTTGCAGCAGTGGTTCCAGTCTGGAAGCCGAAGGATCAGACGGGTAGAACAGGTTGAAGATTTGGGAACAGGCCGGATGGAGCTGATTCACTGGAGGTCACAACAACATAGGACATGGACACTCATTTAGGGACACATAGTGATGGGTATCCTTTCCATTTCAACTAACACTGCTGCTAAAGAAGTACTTTGTAAACGGCGCGGGTGCATAAACGGTGCTCGGACATTTGAAAACATACTTTTCTTTTGACAAAGCCTTTGCATTCTTACATATTTTTGTGACATTCGAGTTGAACAGAATAGTGTGTTGTAGTTTAAATATTCAGAAGTGCATCGAGGATGTTAGTGTGATCAAGAACATCCCCACACGGGCCAACGAGAAACCCTGGATGAACAGTGAGGTACGTGCAATGCTGAAGGCTCGGACCAAGGCTGTTAAATCTGGTGACATGGTAGCACTTAAAACAGCCAGAACTAACCTGAACCGTACCATTAGGGTTGCAAAGCGTGCTCACAGTCAGAAAGTGCAGGACTTCTTCGAGAACCCCACAAACACTAAACGAATGTGGCAGGGCATACAAGTCATCACGGACTATAAAGCTGCCCCCTGTCCTTGTGACAACAGCATCAGCTTCCTTAACGACCTAAACAACTACTTTACAAGGTTTGAGGCACTTAACACCACTCCGGCGAGGAAATCCATCCCTCGCCCTGATGAGCAGCCGCTCAACCTGGACACAGCGGATGTCCGGAAAACCCTGAGGAGACTGAACCCCCGGAAAGCAGCGGGACCTGATGACATTCCGGGCAGGGTGCTTAAGGGATGTGCAGACCAGCTGGCTGGGGTTCTCACAGACATCTTCAACACCTCGCTAACCCAGGCTGTGGTACCACCAGCACTTCCAAAAACCTTGAAATCAAGACTACAAACATCCCAGAACAAGTTAGTCAGGCTACTTTTAGACCTCCACCCCAGATCACACCTCACTCCTACCCACTTCTCCAAAGTGGGCTGGCTCAGGGTGAGGACAAAGTTCAACAACGTGCACTGAACCTTGTATTCAAAATTCTCTGCACCTCCCTGATACCGATGTACACGTCAAACTACTTCCTGAATGACCGCCATAACCACTGTGCAAGTAACTTCTCGTGAGTAATGTAGCTATCGAGAAGTACATAGGTTCTAAGGCCCATTTTAAACTTCATTGCCAACATTAACACGACAACAGCAGTTTTTACGTATAACACAGCTAGCGCTGTAGTACTAGCCGCGACAGCAACACAACAATTCCTGATTATGCATCAATCACCATCACGCCAAGCGAGGCCAAAAAACCTAAAAATATCTGTATTCTGTTTCGCTGCTGGTTTTGCTTCAATATTTATGACAATTTGATGTGCATCTTGTTACTTACTGATACATTTATGAATTAGTTATCACTTTATCAATATTATTGAAGTATTTAGACTTAGACTTAGACTTAGAGAGTCTTATGGCCTGAGGGAAGAAGCTGTTACAGAACCTGGAGGTTCTGCTACGGAGGCTGCGGAACCTCTTTCTAGAGCCCAGCAGTGAAAACAGTCCTTGGTGGGGGTGGGAGGAGTCTCTGCAGATTTTCGGAGCCCTGGTCAGGCAGCGGCTTTTTGCAATCTCCTGGATAGGAGGAAGAGGAGTCCTGATGATCTTTTCTGCCGTCCTCACCACTCTCTGCAGAGACTTCCAGTCTGAGTCACTGCAGGCTCCAGTCCAGACAGAGATGCTGTTGGTCAGTAGGCTCTCTATAGTGCCTCTGTAGAATGTGCTGAGAACGGGGGGAGGGAGCTGTGCTCTTTTCATCCGACGCAAAAAGTGCATGCGCTGCTGAGCTCTTTTTACAAGAGCTCCGGTGTGTAGGAACCAGGTCATATTATCAGTTATCTGCACCCCCAGGAACTTGGTGCTGCTTACCATCTCCACTGCTGTGCCATTGACGAAGAGGAGTGTGGCTGCACTGGTGCCTCCTGAAGTCGACGATGATCTCCTTGGTCTTGTCGACGTTCAGGACCAGGTTGTTGGTTCTGCACCAGTCAACCAGATGTTTCACCTCCTTCCTGTAGTTCATGTCGTTGTTGTCACGGATGAGGCCCACTACTGTTGTGTACTTCACAATGTGGTTAGTAGTGGACCTGGCGCAGCAGTCATGGGTCATCAAGGTGAACAGCAGTGGACTCAGTACGCAGCCCTGGGGGGAGCCGGTGCTCAGGGAGATGGCACTGGAGGTGTTGTTGCCCACTCTCACAGATTGGGGTCTGTCTGTGAGGAAGTCAAGCAGCCAGTTGCAAAGGGGGGTACTGAATCCAAGGGGGGCCAGTTTGCTCACCAAGTGCTGCGGGATGATGGTGTTGAACGCCGAGCTGAAGTCCAGAAACAACATCCGCACGTGTGTCCTTTCCTTCCAGATGTTCTAAGTTCAGGTGGAGTGCAGAGGAGATGGTGTCCTCTGTGGAGCGGTTAGGCTGATAAGCAAACTGGTATGGGTCGAATGTGGGGGGAAGTCTGGAGACAATGTATACCTTTACCAGCCTCTCCAAGCACTTCATTATGATGGGGGTGAGTGCCACGGGGCGGTAATCATTGAGGGAGGAGATTGTGTTTTTTTAGGCACTGGAATGGCGTTAGAACCTGTGTACTTCTCGATTGCTACATTACTCACGAGACGTTACTTGCACAGTGGTTATGGCGGTCATTCAGGAAGTAGTTTGACGTGTACATCGGTATCAGGGAGGTGCAGCGAATTTTGATTACAAGGTTCAGTGCACGTTGTTGAACTTTGTCCTCACCCTGAGCCAGCCCACTTTGGAAAAGTGGGTAGGAGTGAGGTGGGATCTGGGGTGGAGGTCGAAAAGTAGCCTGACTAACTTGTTCTGGGATGTTTGTAGTCTTGATTTCAGGGTTTTTGGAAGTGCTGGTGTACCAGGAGGTGCTGGTGCTGGTGTACAAGGAGGTGCTGGTGTACCAGGAGGTGCTGGATGAGAGTTCCTGCCAGGGTCCTCATGCTGTTTTTGTTGACCAGAGAGGAGATTCTGTACAGAAATCTTGTTTGTCGGTTCATCTTTTTGATTACCTTGGATGCCATTTTATCACAGGAAAGGTTGGCCTCGAGGATGGAGCCGAGGTAGATGACTCATCTTTCCTGGTGATAACAATGTCACCACCCACTAGAGATGCGCGGTTTGCGGGCACAACCGCGGGGTCCGCGGATTATCCGCGGATCGGGCGGATGAAATTAAAAAAAATTAGATTTTATCCGCGGGTCGGGTCTGGTCGGGCGGTTTAAATAAAAAAAAATTAGATTTTAAATAGATTCAGGCAGGTGGCAGTTAAACCAATTCGGAAATATATATACATAGTTAAATGTTGTTACCCACATACGAAAAACGAGCAGGCACCTGCTGCATATGCCACAACAGAAGAAGAAAAAAAAAGAGATGGACACTTTTACGGAGCGGAGAAGGGACGCCTCGCCGGGGTCCGGGACCGAGGCCCCTTCCCCCGAGAGGGCCCCACCGGGAGCCGTAGCTGAGGCGATCCGCGAGAAGGGCCCGACGCACGTCCAGGGTCACCACCGCGCCCACCGCACCGACACCCCGCCTCGTCCGCCTTCGCCGCAGCCGGCATCACGCGCAGCAGGTAAACAGCTTACCTGCCCGCCACCCCCGTGGCCGGGGGCTCGTAACAGGGGTCACTCCGCGCGCCCCGCCCGCACAGCTTACCTGCCCGCCACCCCTGTTGCCGGGGGCGCGTAACAGGGGTCACTCCGCGCGCAGTGCGCTCACGAAAGGGGTGGGGCTCACCCTGGTTGATATAGACAGCAGGACGGTGGCCATGGAAGTCGGAACCCGCTAAGGAGTGTGTAACAACCCACCTGCCGAATCAACTAGCCCTGAAAATGGATGGCGCTGGAGCGTCGGGCCCATACCCGGCCGTCGCCGGCAGCGAGACGCGCTTGGAGGTGCGCTCAGCGCGGCTCCCATATGATTGCGCACTGGTGTGTGTCTGGGTCGTGACAGCGTGGCACGCGAATGTCTGTGCTGCATTGGATCAGTCTCCTTTCTTTAACAGGTAAAAGCTTTATAACCTCACTAATGCCTTGCATCGTCTATATTAGATATATAACAACGGGCGGGTGCGGGCAGGTGCGGTTCTGATCAAATGTTAGAACGGGTGGATGGCGGATGGTTGATGACTTTCTGATACGGTTGCGGATGAAATATTTGCCTATCCGCGTATCTCTACCACCCACTTTATGAGTGAAGTCACTGACTTCATTTAATTTGATTAAATACCCAAATAGGATGGATTCCGTTTAGTCAAAGTTTATGGATAACTTATTGTCAGCAAGCCAGGAGATGATTCTACAGAGCTCGTCACTGAGGATTTTTTCCACCTGTGACTTGTCCTTGCCGGATACCAGCAGGGCCGAATCATCCGCAAACGAGAACAATTCACAGTCGCATGCTGATGACATGTTATTTACGTTTATTAGGAACAGTAAAGGTCCTAATATACTGCCTTGAGGGACTCCACAGCTTGCTGGGCGGGGGACAGGGACAGGTTGCCGTTCACCTCTACCACCTGTTTCCGCCCCTCTAGGTAAGATTGCATTCAGCTAGTTGAGGTATTATCAAATCCAATTGCTTTAACCTTACCCAACACTATAGAGTAGTTCACGGCGTCAAAGGCCTTTTGAAGGTCCTGCATGACCCGCACCAGATAGAGAAGGTGTGGAGTGGTCAGTTCTGTAGTAGCAAGGTACTTATCAACCTGTTCATAAACATTGTTTTTGTTTGGTTTTTTCAGCAGCTGGTTACGGAGTTCTAGCCAATGGCTTTGGGTAGGGGGGATGTCGGAGGACTTCTTATTAGTTCAGGACGTCTTATTATGGGATGAAAGGTAGCTCGAGCACTGCCGGGAAAAGAGGATAAACACACTAACTGTAAGACTGTGTCGTATTTTGTCCAATAAAGACAGGACAAACGGAGAAGTTGTGTGAGCCTACATTCCTGGAACTATTACAGCAGTGTTTTTCCACCACTGTACCGCGGCGCACTAGTGTGCCGTGAGATATGGTCTGGTGTGCCGTGGGAGATTATCTAATTTCACCTATTTGGGTTAAAAACCAGTAATTATAGTCTGCAAATGATGTGTTGTTGTTGAGTGTCTGTGCTGTCTAGAGCTGGGCAGAGTAACCGTGTAATACACTTCCATATCAGCAGGTGGCAGCAGGTAGCTAATTGCTTTGTAGATGTGGGAAACAGCGGGAGGCAGTGTGCAGGTAAAAAGGTGTCTAATGCTTAAACCAAAAATAAACAAAAGTTGAGTGCCCCTAAGAAAAGGCATTGAAGCTTGAGTAAAACTATGCAGAACAAAACTAAAACTGAACTGGCTCCAAAGTAAACAAAAACAGAATGCTGGACGACAGCAAAGACTTACTGTGGAGCAAAGACTGCGTCCACAACGTACATCCGAACATGACATGACAATCAACAATGCCCCCACAAAGAAGGATAGAAACAACTGAAATATTCTTGATTGCTAAAACAAAGTAGATGTGGGAAATATCGCTCAAAGGAAGACATGAAACTGCTACAGGAAAATACAGAAAAAGAGAGAAAAAGCCACCAAAATAGGAGCGCAAGAAAATAACTAAAACACTACACACAGGAAAACAGCAAAAACAACCTCAAAATAAGTCAGGGTGTGGTGTGATGTGACAGGTGGTGACAGTACACCTACTTTGAGACAAGAGCAATATTGATGCATGCTTGGTTATTGTTGGAATAATTGTTTGTAAGTTATCACAAAAGAAACGTTGTATTATGAATGCTGTCTTTCGAGGCCTAACAAGAGGAAGAAGGCTCGTGAAACGCCACTGTGATTTCAACACGGACAGATGGCAGGATCTGCTCAACTTCCAGAGGAACTCTCTCTGAAGTATTTCACAAACTCTCTTCCAACTATTTGGTAACCGAGGTCAACGCTATTTACGACCCGCTGCCCTCTTGAAGTCGCTGTGGTCAGGAGACGGGAGGGGTTATCCATTGTCCTCCAACACCTGCCCCAGCTGGATCCAGGAAGAGCCCAAGCCCGAGAAATCCTCTTCTTGGTCTTCAAAGCGACCGAAAACAATGACTGTTTTACATACTTCCCATTCCTGCTGTGACATGTGTTGGTGCGTGAACATTGAACATCTGAATAAAGGAGGTGACGAAAACCTGCTTCGTCAGAGCGTGGTGCAGGACTGTACAGAGAGTGCAGTGGCCATGTCTCTCCTCAATATTGAGTCCAAATTGAATTCTGTCTCTGTTTGATTCCTTGCCTTTTGTCTTGTTTAATAGATGTCCTCAGTGTTTGAACGTGACAGTTATGCTTTGAAGTCATATCCAACAATTGCGATGACAACTTTTTACTGAGTTTCGTTTTTTAATGATTTCTGCTGGTGGTGTGCCACGCAAAAAAAGTGCCTTGGCTCAAAAAAGTGTTGAGAAACACTGTATTACAGTATCCAAAACAATAGAATGTCATTGGCGCTGATTGTCACAAAGCCCTTTTTGATGTGTCTTAACAGCATCCTGCTGATGTTGAAACGCACAGCAGGTTCTCTTATTGTGTTTAATTAAAGCCAGTAATTAAGGCAGTGTTGTTAATGACACGGCACAACCATCAGAGGAGTACAACTATCCATCGGAGCTGTGTTCACGCATACGCTGAGCGCAGGGGTTTGGGAACTCTTCACCTTGGCTGGCGTTTGCAAAAGTGTGCATTTGCGTGTAAACGCAAAGATAAGTATATGTTTATCGAGTATCTGTTGTTCGAATATTCATATATACGAACAATATAAACATGGCCTCAAACCAGAGGACAATCTAATAAGACAAAGTTAAGGAAGACGGGGAAAATAAGGTCAAAAGCAGTCCGATTGTCTTTACGTGTGTACCTTGGTTTAATGGTGACAACTAGGGATGTCCGATAATATCGGACTGCCGATAAATGCTTTAAAATGTAATATCGGTTTCAAAAAGTAAAATGTATGACTTTTTAAAAGGCCGCTGTGTACACGGACGTAGGGAGAAGTACAGAGCGCCAATTAGAGATGCGCGGATAGGCAATTATTTCATCCGCAACCGCATCAGAAAGTCGTCAACCATCCGCCATCCACCCGATGTAACATTTGATCAGAACTGCACCCGCCCGCACCCGCCCGTTGTTATATATCTAATATAGACGATGCAAGGCATTTGTGAGGTTATAAAGCTTTTGCCTGTTAAAGAAAGGAGACTGATCCAATGCAGCACAGACATTCGCGTGCCACGCTGTCACGACCCAGACGCACACCAGTGCGCAATCATATGGGAGCCGCGCTGAGCGCACCTCCAAGCGCGTCTCGCTGCCGGCGACGGCCGCGTATGAGCCCGACGCTCCAGCGCCATCCATTTTCAGGGCTAATTCGGCAGGTGGGTTGTTACACACTCCTTAGCGGGTTCCGACTTCCATGGCCACCGTCCTGCTGTCTATATCAACCAGGGTGAGCCCCACCCCTTTCGTGAGCGCACTGCGCGCGGAGTGACCCCTGTTACGCGCCCCCGGCAACAGGGGTGGCGGGCAGGTAAGCTGCGCGGGCGGAGCGCGCGGAGTGACCCCTGTTACGAGCCCCCGGCCACGGGGGTGGCGGGCAGGTAAGCTGCTTACCTGCTGCGCGTGACGCCGGCCGCGGCGAAGGCGGACGAGGCGGGGTGTCGGTGCGGCGGGCCCTTCTCGCGGATCGCCTCAGCTACGGCTCCCGGTGGGGCCCTCTCGGGGGAAGGGGCCTCGGTCCCGGACCCCGGCGAGGCGTCCCTTCTCCGCTCCGTAAAAGTGTCCATCTCTTCTTTTTTTTCTTCTTCTGTTGTGGCATATGCTGCAGGTGCCTGCTCGTTTTTCGTATGTGGGTAACAACATTTAACTATGTATATATATTTCCCAATTGGTTTAACTGCCACCCGCCTGAATCTATTTAAAATCTAAATTTTTTTTTATTTCAACCGCCCGACCCGACCCGACCCGCGGATAAAATCTAATTTTTTTAAATTTCATCCGCCCGATCCGCGGATAATCCGCGGACTCCGCGGTTGTGCCCGCAAACCGCGCATCTCTAGCGCCAATAAACCTTAAAGGCACTGCCTTTGCGTGCCGGCCCAATCACATAATATCTACGGCTTTTCACACACACAAGTTAATGCCACGCATACTTGGTCGACAGCCATACAGGTCACACTGAGGGTGGCCGTATAAACAACTTTAACACTGTTACAAATATGCGCCACACTGTGAACCCACACCAAACAAGAATGACAAAACACATTTCGGGAGAACATCCGCACCGTAACACAACATAAACACAACAGAACAAATACCCAGAAGCTCTTGCAGCACTAACTCTTCCCGGGATGCTACAATATACACCCCCCGCTACCCGTAAACCCCCCCCCTGTTTTAATGGTGACAACATTAGATTACATGGTGCTATACTATAGATTGATTGACAGACAAGCAGATAGATTACCTTGGACGGCAGGCAGTACCGTGCGTCGCATGGCCAGTACCAGGCCCAGAGGACAGCCCAGTAGAAAGCAGTCTGACACCTCAAAGTCAAAGCGGCCGGGATTAAAGACCAGACTGCTGCTGCTGCTGCTGCTGCGCACCTCCACACTGTCCTTCATCAGACTGTCAACACACATCAACAAATTATATTCAGCTTTATTCCATCATTTCTTCCGTGCAGCTTATCCTATTGAAGCTGGAGCATATCGAAGATGATTTACTCAACAACCATTACTTTTTACAGTATTTTTGCACAGTGACATTTGTCTTGTTTATAAGATTTAACAGGCTGGTAATTATAAAGTGCATAGAAAGAAAATAGAAAGTCATGGTGAAAAATGTCTCTGCAGTAGAGATGCGCGGATAGGCAATTATTTCATCCGCAACCGCATCAGAAAGTCGTCAACCATCCGCCATCCACCCGACCTAACATTTGATCAGAACCGCACCTGCCCGCACCCTCCCGTTGTTATATATCTAATATAGACGATGCAAGGCATTAGTGAGGTTATAAAGCTTTTGCCTGTTAAAGAAAGGAGACTGATCCAATGCAGCACAGACATTCGCGTGCCACGCTGTCACGACCCAGACGCACACCAGTGCGCAATCATATGGGAGCCGCGCTGAGCGCACCTCCAAGCGCGTCTCGCTGCCGGCGACGGCCGGGTATGGCCCCGACGCTCCAGCGCCATCCATTTTCAGGTCTAGTTGATTCGGCAGGTGGGTTGTTACACACTCCTTAGCGGGTTCCGACTTCCATGGCCACCGTCCTGCTGTCTATATCAACCAGGGTGAGCCCCACCCCTTTCGTGAGCGCACTGCGCGCGGAGTGACCCCTGTTACGCGCCCCCGGCAACAGGGGTGGCGGGCAGGTAAGCTGCGCGGGCGGAGCGCGCGGAGTGACCCCTGTTACGAGCCCCCGGCCACGGGGGTGGCGGGCAGGTAAGCTGCTTACCTGCTGCGCGTGACGCCGGCCGCGGCGAAGGCGGACGAGGCGGGGTGTCGGTGCGGTGGGCGCGGTGGTGACCCTGGACGTGCGTCGGGCCCTTCTCGCGGATCACCTCAGCTACGGCTCCTGGTGGGCCCTCTCGGGGGAAGGGGCCTCGGTCCCAGACCCCGGCGAGGCGTCCCTTCTCCGCTCCGTAAAAGTGGCCATCTCTTTTTTTTTTTCTTCTGTTGTGGCATATGCTGCAGGTGCCTGCTCGTTTTTCGTATGTGGGTAACAACATTTAACTATGTATATATATTTCCCAATTGGTTTAACTGCCACCCGCCTGAATCTATTTAAAATCAAATTTTTTTTTATTTTAACCGCCCGACCCGACCCGCGGATAAAATCTAATTTTTTTTTATTTCATCCGCCCGATCCGCGGATAATCCACGGACTCCGCGGTTGTGCCCGCAAACCGCGCATCTCTACTCTGCAGACATTATTTTGACATTATTCTGACCACGCCTTCAGACTCTGCAGCTTTCCAGGCAGACGGTGCGGCTGTAGCATCATGTTAGGTTTGTGTGCAACTTGGGGATTTTTACTCAATTATAAGTAAAAAATAAAAACAATTGCAATCATACAGAAAATACATTTATGACAGTTTAATGGGAAATATTATGCATGGAAAAAAATATTTTGTATGGGTTTTTGTGGAGGGGGGCGTGGCCTGCAGGTCTGCCGCGGAACGGGGTGTGCCAGGACCGGCCTCGAAGACAGCGACAGGTGAGTGGATGGCCCAGGTGGGCCTTGTTGTACAGCACTTTGGCTACCCATCCATCCATCCATCCATCTTCTTCCGCTTATCCGAGGTCGGGTCGCGGGGGAGTTCAAGTACCTCGGAGTCTTGTTCACGAGTGGGGGAAGAGTGGATCGTGAGATCGACAGGCGGATCGGTGCGGCGTCTTCAGTAATGCGGACGCTGTATCGATCCGTTGTGGTGAAGAAGGAGCTGAGCCGGAAGGCAAAGCTCTCAATTTACTGGTCGATCTACGTTCCCATCCTCACCTATGGTCATGAGCTTTGGGTTATGAACGAAAGGACAAGATCACGGGTACAAGCGGCCGAAATGAGTTTCCTCCGCCAGGTGGCGGGGCTCTCCCTTAGAGATAGGGTGAGAAGCTCTGCCATCCGGGAGGAACTCAAAGTAAAGCCGCTGCTCCTCCACATCGAGAGGAGCCAGATGAGGTGGTTCGGGCATCTGGTCAGGATGCCACCCGAACGCCTCCCTAGGGAGGTGTTTAGGGCACGTCCCACCGGTAGGAGGCCGCGGGGAAGACCCAGGACACGTTGGGAAGACTATGTCTCTCGGCTGGCCTGGGAACGCCTCGGGGTCCCACAGGAAGAGCTGGACGAAGTGGCTGGGGAGAGGGGAGTCTGGGCTTCCCTGCTTAAGCTGCTGCCCCCGCGACCCGACCTCGGATAAGCGGTAGAAGATGGATGGATGGATGGATGGGTCGCGGGGGCAGCAGCCTAAGCAGGGAAGCCCAGACTTCCCTCTCCCCAGCCACTTCGTCCAGCTCCTCCCGGGGGATCCCGAGGCGTTCCCAGGCCAGCCGGGAGAGATAGTCTTCCCAGGGTGTCCTGGGTCTTCCCTGCGGCCTCCTACCGGTCGGACGTGCCCGAAACACCTTCCTAGGGAGGCGTTCGGGTGGCATCCTGACCAGATGCCCGAACCACCTCATCTGGCTCCTCTCCATGTGGAGGAGCAGCGGCTTTACTTTGAGCTCCCCCCGAATGACAGAGCTTCTCACCCTATCTCTAAGTGAGAGACCCGCCACTCGGCGGAGGAAACTCCTTTGGGCCGCTTGTACCCGTGATCTTGTCCTTTCGGTCATGACCCAAAGCTCATGACCATAGGTGAGGATGGGAACGTAGATCGACCGGTAAATCGAGAGCTTTGCCTTCCGGCTCAGCTCCTTCTTCACCACAACGGATCGATACAGCGTCCGCATTACTGAAGACGCCGCACCGATCCGCCTGTCGATCTCACCATCCACTCTTCCCCCACTCGTGAACAAGACTCCGAGGTACTTGAACTCCTCCACTTGGGGCAAGATCTCCTCCCCAACCCGGAGATGGCACTCCACCCTTTTCCGGGAGAGAACCACGGACTTTGGCTACCCCTGCGGTAAAAATTTTAAATGTGCTTTATAAATAAAGTTGATTTGATGTGATTTGATTTGATATCTTATCACCTGTCGCCTTTATTAGCAGCAGCCGGCATGAGACACACGACGATGGAGCTGGAGTGGGAGCCAGAGAGAGCGAGAGAGACACAAGAAGCAGACAAACATTTTGCTGGAAAGCAAAAGACTGGCACTATTATATGACAAAAAAACAGTGTTATACCCTGAATCCCGGGCTCTCCTAGCAGTGTGTGGTAGTCAGCAGAACCCACTAGAGGGCAACCTCCACAGTTTTTTTGGGGGATGTCCAAATATTTATCAGATAAATCACATTTTGGAATGTAGGTTAATTATTATTATTATCACAGGCAATCACTCACTTGCATAATCAAGAATGCAATTTTTTTGCGAGGATGTCATCCTGGAGCATTTTTAAACGTTACTGGAGTCAATGAGGCATCCGGGGTCCATTTGTCACCCCCAAAGTTACAAAATATATATATATAGCCATATAGCTGTCACCATCTTGAACTCAAACTTATAATAAATAATTCACCCCTCTACAATATCCTACCCTAATACCCTACTGTGCAATATTACTCTTCGAGTGCAATACATCCCACACTGATTCATACCTGCCAACTTTTGAAATCAGAAAAACCTAGTAGCCAGGGTCCAAGGGCCGCAGGCCCCGGTAGGTCCAGGACAAAGTCCTGGTGGGGGGTTCAGGCTTCGCCCCCCCGACGCAAAATGATTATTAGCATTCAGACAGGTTAAAATGTTGCTAAAACCATCACTTTTCTATCAGTCACAGTGACTTTTCAAAACAAAAATATTACAGCAAAAATCATATGGGTTGATTGACATGTTTATTCTGTAAGCTAACTTCAATAGTTTGAAATTATTTTGACAGTTAATGCCAGTTATCCTGTCAACCTTTCACAAGACTTCAATTTGTTCATTGAAAGTATAAACACTTTTTACAGTAAACAAATGGTAAAACAGTACTAAACAATTCCATTAAAAAAAAATTGGTGTCATTATTAACTTTCTGTCCAAGCTTGTATAATCTACTGCCTTGTTCAATTGTAAAAAATATTCTGTGCCTAAAATTCACATTTCTATCACAATTATCATACTGTAAACATGGTAAGCTAACTTCATTAAAATTAATAGTCCTGTCAATAGCATGGAATTACAATTCAAATGTAGTTTTTTTCTAAGCCTTTCAAAAGAATTCAAAATATGAAAAATGAATGAAAATTAATTGAAGCCATCAGACACTTGAAAAGTGGCACATCACATCTCTAATGTAATCATTTGAACTTTTCAACAGAAATAGCACTGCAAAAATATTAAGGACATACTTCTGTATTTTGGTAGTTATGCTGTCAACATTTAACAAGATTTCTTCAACTTGGACTTGAAAGCATAAATAGTATCAACACTTTTAACAGTATAACAGTACTAAACAATTCCAATAGATAACATTGGTGTCATTACCTTTTTGTTTGCTCAATTACTGCCTCCGTAAATAAAACTTCGGCATTTATCACATCCAAAGAATCTGTTTGGGCGACGAAAAACGTTGAAAGTTTTCCACTTGTATCGCTAGCAACGGCATTAGACTTGTGTTTTTTTGTCCCAACGTGGTCTTTTACATCGCTAATTCCTCCGTGTCCGATCGAAAAATCTTGTCTGCACAAGGTGCGATTCGCGTAGTTTTCACCCTTTTTGGTACGGATAATTATTCCCGGATAGGCTTTTGAATATTCTTCACGGAATGACTACAGTTTTCTTTTCGGTTTAAGACTCGTATGCGATTTTTCTCCGGCTGATTTCATGATCGTTCGCTCGTTTGGAAACAATGGCAACTGGTGCCTCGTGCTTGGCAGCGGTGCTATAAATAGCCTCGCGCATGGCATTCGGAATGGCTCGATAGGAAGTTACGGGAAGCAGTGTCGATTATCATTGTTGCTACGCGATTTCGTGAATAAAACTTTAAAAAAAAAAAAAAATTTTAATGAATGAAAAACAGTATTTTTTATCACTGCAACCGTAACCCGGAATAGGTTGATGAAAACCGTACTAATTACGGGAAAACCGGAGTAGTTGGCAGGTATGTAGTCTGTTTATTTCAATTCTTATTTTTGTATCTTTATTACTTCTTGTGTAATTTATTTTTAGCCCATATTTTTTTCCACTACCGCACCTTAAGTTAGAGCCTTAATCTCGTTATATGCAAATATAATGACAATCAAGTCCATTGTATTCTATTCAGATAAAGCTTTTAACCTAACATCCACATATTGCTGTGGGAATAAGCCAGGAAACCCAGAGAGAACCAACACAAGCGCAGAAAGAAACTGAAACTTTCACTTAATTCAATTTTTTATGCGAGGAAATAATGCAAACCTGCAAGCTAATTGTAATTAGAAGATTAGCACGGTGACCCAGAGGTGTGGACTCGAGTCACATGACTTGGACTGGAGTCAGACTCGAGTCATGAATTTGATGACTTTAGACTCGACTTGACAAAATGTAAAAAGACTTGCAACTCGACTTCGACTTTAACATCAATGACTTGTGACTTCACTTGGACTTGAGCCTTTTGAATTGACATGACTTGACATGACTTGCTACTTTCCCCAAAACCCAAAGATGAAAAAGGCATTCGGGAGCGCTCCGTATTTTTCATTGTGTACTTGTCTATCAGCGTTGCGTGTGTCAGCTGGTGTGCTCTCAGTACAACAGCCAATCAAATTACATCTACTTTGTTTTCATCACACAGCATTCATCCAATCAAATTGCAGGACAACCAACGAAGAAGACATGTCCAAACCACACGCCAGTGAACAAAAACTGATATCTAAAATAATTTTGTTTGGGTATAAAAATTACGAGGTGGTCAACACAAAACGGTTTGCAGTATGCAACACATGCGGTTCGAAAATTACTGATGGAGAGGCAACAACTTCCAACTTCGTCCGGCATTTGAAGTTGCACAAAGAACGGTAAGTTTTGAATGTAAGATAACGTTTATTGGCTAAGTAACGTGACTTGTATTTGCTGTGTAGTTAAATCAGTGAGGCTGTAAACTCACTGCTAACGTTATAACGTTATTGCAAACACGGGAATCTGTTGCAGTTCACTACCTTATTCATACTTTTTGTTCAGTGATTTTTTTTAAGCAGGGTTACGTTAGTCAATATATCACACGTAACGTTAGACGGCGGTCAGCAGCACCGCGTATTTTAGCCACCTAAAAAAAGACAAAAATAGTAAAATAAAGGTCAGTTAAAATGTATACTATATTATGAATATGTGTACCGTTTTAGCTAGCTTTCTGACATACTGTTGGTTGTTTACCTCAGTGGTCCCCAACCACCGGGCCGCGGCCCGGTACTGGTCCGTGGATCGATTGGTATCGGGCCGCACAAGAAATTTTTTTTTTTTTTTTTTTTTTTTTCTTTTATTAAATCAACATAAAAAACACAAGATACACTTACAAGTAGTGCACCAACCCAAAAACAACTCTCTCCCCCCTTTTGTTCTGGGCATTGAACATGAAGACTCTTTCTTCACTGTTCCGAGTGGCCATGAGAGTCTTGGCAGTGCCTGCCTCCAGTGCTCCAGTGGAGCGAGTTTTCAGCCATGGTGGCATCATACTACGCCCCCATCGTGCACAAATGACTGACAGACTCTTGGCTAATTTGGTCTTTTGCAAATGCAATGCAGCATAGGGCCCTGACATATAAAAAGTACAACTTTTTTGTTATGTTCACGTATATGTCATGTTTTTTCAATGTTAACACTTTTGTACAAATAAGTACATTTGCACTTTATTTGTCAATGTGTTTGTTCTGTAAAGGAATGAGTTAATGTTTAAAATGACTGGTTAATAGTGCTATTATAAAGTGCAATGTCAGCACAATTTTCTTTCCTGCAATTTCAAATGCACTTGTTTTAATAAATAAATACAGCGTTTGAAAAGCATACACAATCTGTGTTAATATATTAGTCTGTGGTTAAAAGGACTTGAAAGGACTCGAAACTCAAAATGCAGGACTTAGGACTTGACTTGAGACTTTCCAGTCTTGACTTTGGACTTGACTCGGGGCTTGCCTGTCTTGACTCGGGACTTGACTCGGACTTGAGGGCAAAGACTTGAGACTTACTTGTGACTTGCAAAACAATGACTTGGTCCCACCTCTGCGGTGACCTCACGGTCAGGTGATTAAAGGACTGAATTTTTGATTTGACATCTTTTTGTGAAGTTTGTATGCTATGTGTGGGTTTCTCTGGGCAGTGTGGCTTCCTTCCACATCCCCAAAACATGCATGTTAGGTTCATTTGAGAATCTAAACTGTTTAATAGCATTCTTTCTCTGCTAGAGAAATGCAGCAACATGTGAAATATGACGACAAACCTTTCTGGAATCTTAAAGACAAGAGTCTGAGTCAGTGATACATTATTAACTTGCTCCCCATTCCTCTTTTTTTCTTCTTCTTTTGCTCATTCTGTGTCAACCATTAACTTGCCGTACTGAGTCATCCTGGACTGTCTTGTCTGAGCGCACATTCAGCTTCAAGGCCACTTTTTAGTCACGACAACTCTGCGCTGACAACTAGGCTAGGTCTGCTTTTAAAGGGGAACATTATCACAATTTCAGAATGGTTAAAACCATTAAAAATCAGTTCCCAGTGGCTTATTATATTTTTCGAAGTTTTTTTCAACATTTTACCCATCACGCAATATCCCTAAAAAAAGCTTCAAAGTGCCTGATTTTAACCATCGTTATATACACCCGTCCATTTTCCTGTGATGTCACATAGTGAAGCCAAACATGGCGCATAGAACAGCAAGCTATAGCGACATTAGCTCGGATTCAGACTCGGATTTCAGCGGCTTAAGCGATTCAACAGATTACGCATGTATTGAAACGGATGGTTGTAGTGTGGAGGCAGGTAGCGAAAACAAAATTGAAGAAGAAACTAAGGCTGAAACGACGCGTCGACGTAGTCGACGTCATCGGTTACGTAAATATGTCGACACCGTTTTTGTGCGTCGGCGCTTCGCATATTTACGTCACACTACTTTACTGTCATGGCGGAGCGCAAAGCAGACGATGCGAGCGAGGGGAAAAAAGCACGCCAAAAGTCGTCAAAAGTGTGGGAGTATTTCAATAAACGGCCTAATAATGTTGTTGTATGCACACTGTGTCGAGCGGAAATGGCCTATCATAGCAGCACAACGGCTATGAACGAACATTTGAAAAGAAAACCCCCGACAGCGTTCTTGTCATCACCATCAACAAGTCAATCGTCCGCGTGCGTATACGTTGTCATTATTACACAAAAAAAATGAATGTGTCATTTGTATCTGCGTTGTAAATTCATAAACTAAAGCACCGTTTCGCTCTGAGAGGCGCGTTTGGCGTGCCTGTTCAGTGTTTACAAAGACGCGCTTCTCTTTAACGCTGTGGAGAGGCGGCGGCGGCGAGCAAGCGGCGAGGCGGGGCGCGCCGGGAGCGACGCCGCAATCGTGCCCAGGTGCGCGATCCGCGCAGTTGGAAGAGAAAAGACTTTGTGTAAAATTAAAAGATTGTAAACCTGGCAAAGCCGTCTGGCGTTCAGTCTGTCGGTCCTGAAAGAACCCCACGGCACAAGACGTGTCACAAACGCTAACGTTAATTAGTTGTGCAAATACCTTTTACAACATTAACAGTTACATATACTATGTACAAACCAACAATTAACTTTCACTTTAATCATACTATCATTGTTGTGTTATTAAGCAAAATAAGCAATACTTTTACTTTTGTTGAAATGTTTACACTGTACACTTTTTTGTATTGGATGTTTAGCTTTATTTTTGCACATTTTAGCAAATAAGCAATACTTTTACTTTTGTTAAAATGTTTACACTTGTTACAGAATATTTCCGTTTTGCACTTTTTTGTATTGGATGTTTATCTTTATTTTTGCACATTTTAAAGCAAAATAAGCAATACTTTTACTTTTGAAATGCTTATACTATTCCAGAATATTAAGATTTGCACTGGATGTTTACTTTTATATTTGCACATTAAAAAGCAAATAAGCTACTTTTAATTTTGTTAAATGTTAAAAGTTTTAAATGTTTACATTGTTACAGAATATTTTGTCATGTTGTTGTCAATGTTGACTGAGTGGCCATACTTTTTTTTTTTGTAAATAAAAGCCATGCCTTTTGAAAAAACTGGCCTACATTTATTTTTTCCTCTTCATTTTAAATTAAAAAAAAATCGGTAAAAGGAAAAATAATCTATAGATTAATCGAAAAAAAATAATCTATAGATTAACCGATTAATCGAAAAAATAATCTATAGATTAATCGATAGAAAAATAATCGTTAGCTGCAGCCCTAGAAGAAACTGAAGCTATTGAGCCATATCGGTTTGAACCGTATGCAAGCGAAACCGAGGAAAACGACACGACAGCCAGCGACACGGGAGAAAGCGAGGACGAATTCGGCGATCGCCTTCTAACCGACGATTGGTATGTGTTTGTTTGGCATTAAAGGAAACTAACAACTATGAACTAGGTTTACAGCATATGAAATACATTTGGCAACAACATGCACTTTGAGAGTGCAGACAGCCCAATTTTCATCAATTAATATATTCTGTAGACATACCCTCATCCGCGCTCTTTTCCTGAAAGCTGATCTGTCCAGTTTTGGAGTTGATGTCAGCAGGCCAGGGAAGCTAGGGTCGATAGGGGGTTTAGCTCGCTCGTCTGCGGGAACAAACTGCCGCCATCGCTTGCCGTGCTAGCGAGGTCCTTTGTCCCTGAATTGCTCACACACTCCGGCAGATTCAATGGGGGTCTGGCGGCAGATTTCTTTGACTTTATGGTTGGAAATGCATCTGCTTTGAGTGTCGCAGGATATCCACACATTCTTGCCATCTCTGTCGTAGCATAGCTTTCAATACCACACTACAACCATCCGTTTCAATACATGCGTAATCTGTTGAATCGCTTAAGCCGCTGAAATCCGAGGCTGAATCCGAGCTAATGTCGCTATAGCTTGCTGTTCTTTCCGCCATGTTTGTTTGTGTTGGCTTCACTATGTGACGTCACAGGAAAATGGACAGGTGTATATAATGAAGCGAAACCGAGGAAAACGACACGACAGCCAGCGACACGGGAGAAAGCGAGGACGAATTCGGCGATCGCCTTCTAACCAACGATCGGTATGTGTTTGTTTGGCATTAAAGGAAACTAACAACTATGAACTAGGTTTACAGCATATGAAATACATTTGGCAACAACATGCACTTTGAGAGTGCAGACAGTCCAATTTTCATCAATTAATATATTCTGTAGACATACCCTCATCCGCGCTCTTTTCTTGAAAGCTGATCTGTCCAGTTTTGGAGTTGATGTCAGCAGGCCAGGGAAGCTAGGGTCGATATTCTTCTCTTGACGGTGTGAGCCAAGACATCCAGGGGGTTTAGCTCGCTCGTCTGCGGGAACAAACTGCCGCCATTGCTTGCCGTGCTACCGAGGTCCTTTGTCCCTGAATTGCTCACACACTCCGACAGATTCAATGAGGGTCTGGCGGCAGATTTCTTTGACTTTAACGTTGGAAATGCATCTGCTTTGAGTGTCGCAGGATATCCACACATTCTTGCCATCTCTGTCGTAGCATAGCTTTCAATACCACACTACAACCATCCGTTTCAATACATGCGTAATCTGTTGAATCGCTTAAGCCGCTGAAATCCGAGTCTGAATCCGAACTAATGTCGCTATAGTTTGCTGTTCTTTCCGCCATGTTTGTTTGTGTTGGCTTCACTATGTGACGTCACAGGAAAATGGACGGGTGTATATAACGAAGCGAAACCGACGAAAACGACACGACAGCCAGCGACACGGGAGAAAGCGAGGACGAATTCGGCGATCGCCTTCTAACCAACGATTGGTATGTGTTTGTTTGGCATTAAAGGAAACTAACAACTATGAACTAGGTTTACAGCATATGAAATACATTTGGCAACAACATGCACTTTGAGAGTGCAGACAGCCCAGTTTTCATCAATTAATATATTCTGTAGACATACCCTCATCCGCGTTCTTTTCCTGAAAGCTGATCTGTCCAGTTTTGGAGTTGATGTCAGCAGGCCAGGGAAGCTAGGGTCGATAGGGGGTTTAGCTCGCTCGTCTGCGGGAACAAACTGCCGCCATTGCTTGCCGTGCTAGCGAGGTCCTTTGTCCCTGAATTGCTCACACACTCCGACAGATTCAATGGGGGTCTGGCGGCAGATTTCTTTGACTTTATGGTTGGAAATGCATCTGCTTTGAGTGTCGCAGGATATCCACACATTCTTGCCATCTCTGTCGTAGCATAGCTTTCGTGGGTAAAGTGTGCGGAACAAACGTCCAATTTCTTGCCACTTTGGCATCTTTGGGCCACTGGTGCAACTTGAATCCGTCCCTGTTGGTGTTGTTACACCCTCCGACAACACACCGACGAGGCATGATGTCTCCAAGGTACGGAAAACAGTGGAAAAAACGGAAAATAACAGAGCTGATTTGACTCGGTGTTTGAGAAAATGGCTTCCCGATGTGACGCCACGTTGTGACGTCATCGCTCCGAGAGCAAATATTAGAAAGGCGTTTAATTCGCCAAAATTCACCCATTTAGAGTTCGGAAATCGGTTAAAAAAATATATGGTCTTTTTTCTGCAACATCAAGGTATATATTGACGCTTACATAGGTCTGCTGATAATGTTCCCCTTTAAGTAGGCTAACATTTCCATCTTACCTGTAAAGACTTTAGCCAACTGTCTGCTACCGTGGTCAGATTGATACGTGGGTTTGCTTGCATTATCATTTTTACAGGTGGATTTAATTGTCATGTTGACAGTGTCTGCACTTTTAATTATTTGGGAAAAAAATCACCTGGTGTGAAGGTGTGACCGTCTGCAACTGAATCTCATTACATTTGCTGGGCTTCTTTGTGAATAGATACAAAGATTGCAGCAGATCTTGGCTTATCCAAATGTAGAAATGAGTAGCAGAGCACAGATCTCTGCCACATCTGGGCTCAACAACATTGTTTTCTGTAGCAGAGAGAATCGTTTCAATGGCAAAGGGAATCATTTTCATTTTGATTAAAATGGCAAAAAAAATAAACAATTTTGGCTACTATTCACTACCACTTGTCCCTTACAGGGTCGCGGGGATACAATTGAAATAAACTGGTCCATTTCAGCTGTAATTAACAAGAAAGGAATGCCAAAGCAAGACACCTTGAGCTATCTTTGACACACAAACCTGTACACCGTTTAATCACACAAGCAGTCCTCTTGTACCTACTGCGACTCCAAAATGGCGGTCACAACAAACCCCACCCTTAAAAGGGACAGCACCAAATGACTCACTCTAAACTGCTTGGATGATTGTTAAAGGGGAACATTATCACCAGACCTATGTAAGCGTCAATATACAGGTAAAAGCCAGTAAATTAGAATATTTTGAAAAACTTGATTTATTTCAGTAATTGCATTCAAAAGGTGTAACTTGTACATTATATTTATTCATTGCACACAGACTGATGCATTCAAATGTTTATTTCATTTAATTTTGATGATTTGAAGTGGCAACAAATGAAAATCCAAAATTCCGTGTGTCACAAAATTAGAATATTACTTAAGGCTAATACAAAAAAGGGATTTTTAGAAATGTTGGCCAACTGAAAAGTATGAAAATGAAAAATATGAGCATGTACAATACTCAATACTTGGTTGGAGCTCCTTTTGCCTCAATTACTGCGTTAATGCGGCGTGGCATGGAGTCGATGAGTTTCTGGCACTGCTCAGGTGTTATGAGAGCCCAGGTTGCTCTGATAGTGGCCTTCAACTCTTCTGCGTTTTTGGGTCTGGCATTCTGCATCTTCCTTTTCACAATACCCCACAGATTTTCTATGGGGCTAAGGTCAGGGGAGTTGGCGGGCCAATTTAGAACAGAAATACCATGGTCCGTAAACCAGGCACGGGTAGATTTTGCGCTGTGTGCAGGCGCCAAGTCCTGTTGGAACTTGAAATCTCCATCTCCATAGAGCAGGTCAGCAGCAGGAAGCATGAAGTGCTCTAAAACTTGCTGGTAGACGGCTGCGTTGACCCTGGATCTCAGGAAACAGAGTGGACCGACACCAGCTGGACTGCTGCTGAGTGGTCCAAAGTCATGTTTTCTGACGAAAGCAAATTTTGCATTTCCTTTGGAAATCGAGGTCCCAGAGTCTGGAGGAAGACAGGAGAGGCACAGGATCCACGTTGCCTGAAGTCTAGTGTAAAGTTTCCACCATCAGTGATGGTTTGGGGTGCCATGTCATCTGCTGGTGTCGGTCCACTCTGTTTCCTGAGATCCAGGGTCAACGCAGCCGTCTACCAGCAAGTTTTAGAGCACTTCATGCTTCCTGCTGCTGACCTGCTCTATGGAGATGGAGATTTCAAGTTCCAACAGGACTTGGCGCCTGCACACAGCGCAAAATCTACCCGTGCCTGGTTTACCGACCATGGTATTTCTGTTCTAAATTGGCCCGCCAACTCCCCTGACCTTAGCCCCATAGAAAATCTGTGGGGTATTGTGAAAAGGAAGATGCAGAATGCCAGACCCAAAAACGCAGAAGAGTTGAAGGCCACTATCAGAGCAACCTGGGCTCTCATAACACCTGAGCAGTGCCAGAAACTCATCGACTCCATGCCACGCCGCATTAACGCAGTAATTGAGGCAAAAGGAGCTCCAACCAAGTATTGAGTATTGTACATGCTCATATTTTTCATTTTCATACTTTTCAGTTGGCCAACATTTCTAAAAATCCCTTTTTTGTATTAGCCTTAAGTAATATTCTAATTTTGTGACACACGGAATTTTGGATTTTCATTTGTTGCCACTTCAAATCATCAAAATTAAATGAAATAAACATTTGAATGCATCAGTCTGTGTGCAATGAATAAATATAATGTACAAGTTACACCTTTTGAATGCAATTACTGAAATAAATCAAGTTTTTCAAAATATTCTAATTTACTGGCTTTTACCTGTATACCTTGATGTTGCAGAAAAAAGACCATATATTTTTTTAACCGATTTCCGAACTCTAAATGGGTGAATTTTGGCGAATTAAACGCCTTTCTATTATTCGCTCTTGGAGCGATGACGTCACAACGTGACGTCACATCGAGAAGCCATTTTCTCACTTTCGTCGGTGTGTTGTCGGAGGGTGTAACAACACGAACAGGGACGGATTCAAGTTGCACCAGTGGCCCAAAGATGCCAAAGTGGCAAGAAATTGGACGAAATGTGTTCAAAATACGAGGCTGTGGGCAAAGCCGACGAAATGGTCAGTCGTTTGTTCCGCACACTTTACCGACGAAAGCTATGCTACGACAGAGATGGCAAGAATGTGTGGATATCCTGCGACACTCAAAGCAGATGCTGACATCAACTCCAAAACCGGACCGATCAGCTTTCAGGAAAGGAGAGCGGATGAGGGTATGTCTACAGAATATATTAATTGATGAAAACTTTATTCATTACTCGCGGTTTTACGTAAATTATTATACATAAACTGTGTTTACCAATAATTTAGCTTAAAAACATTTATTTTTTTCAATCATTCGAGTACATTGGGGTAGTCTTGTGTAATGCAGTATTTTGTGTCTATTTAGGTATGGTTAACCTCAGTGCTGAAATCGTGGAAAAATATATGTTCTTAGCGCGCCTGAAATGGACTGTCTGCACTCTCAAAGTGCATGTTGTTGCCAAATGTATTTCATATGCTGTAAACCTAGTTCATAGTTGTTAGTTTCCTTTAATGCCAAACAAACACATACCAATCGTTGGTTAGAAGGCGATCGCCGAATTCGTCCTCGCTTTCTCCCGTGTCGCTGGCTGTCGTGTCGTTTTCGTGGGTTTCGCTTGCATACGGTTCAAACCGATATGGCTCAATAGCTTCAGTTTCTTCTTCGATTTGGTTTTCGCTACCTGCCTCCACACTACAACCATCCGTTTCAATACATGCGTAATCTGTTGAATCGCTTAAGCCGCTGAAATCCGAGTCTGAATCCGAGCTAATGTCGCTATAGCTTGCTGTTCTATGCGCCATGTTTGTTTGTGTTGGCATCACTATGTGACGTCACAGGAAAATGGACGGGTGTTTATAACGATGGTTAAAATCAGGCACTTTGAAGCTTTTTTTAGGGAAGCCACTGGGAACTGATTTTTAATGGTTTTAACCCTTCTGAAATTGTGATAATGTTCCCCTTTAAACAAGAACAACACTGTTTTGTGCACAATAGAACAATGGTAGTGAATACTGACGACAAAGTCAAGTAAACAGGAGTGAACTGGGAGCCGGTCGGATGAGATGTCTGACGGGGTACCGAAACGGGCAACCCTAGACCCAATAAACGCGTGCCTGACGTCAGAGGTTCTGCCTCCGGCCAGCGGGTTGTCCTGTCGACCATTGTGAGGAGGTATGTGAAGCTGTGCTTGATATGATCAAAACGGCGTTCCGGAACCGTAAACAATGCCAGTGAAGCCCTGGCGTGGCAGTTCACTTTCGAGCACTGGCAGTCCCTAACGTCCTTTTTCAGTCTGCAACAGACAAATTTTGCAGCTACCAGCCACTGGGAAGGTTTCCTCCCAGGGTGGAAAAGGCCGTGGATCGATTCAAACACCCACCACCCTCCAAATGGCTGGCAGAAGGGGCCGTTGCCCTTTGGCTACAGCCTTCAGAGCTCAGATGTCTGGGTCGATTGCAGACATCCGAACTGGCACTTAGCTGGGTTTACAATGAGCCCATGTTGGCTAAGGCGCTGAAAAAGGGTCCTGAGGTGGGTCTTATGCTTGGCCTGAGAGGTTTATTCTACCAGGATGTCGTCCAAGTAGAAAAACAGAAACATCACGTCACATAAGACAGTCCATCAGCCGCTGGAAAGTCTGTGCGATGTTCTTAAGGCCAAAAAGCACCCTGTAAAAAAATTTGAACAGGCCAAATGGGGTGATGGCTGCTGTGTTTGGGATATCTGAAGGGTGGACCGGCACCTGATGATAGCACCGGACGAGGTCCACTTTAGAAAAAACTTTTTTCCCAGCTTGGTGGATTGAAAATCCTGTATGTTGGGGACTGAATAACAGTCCGGTATAGTCGCATCGTAGAGCCTGCGGTAATAACCGCATGGCTGCCAACCCCTTCCAGGCTTCTCCACCATGTGGAGGGGCGACGCCCACGGTCCGTCTGAACGGCGAATGATCCTGAAGTGTTCCATGGTCTCGAATTCAGCTCTAGCGACGGAGAGCTTTGCAGGGTCCAAGCGCCGGGCTTGTGCATGCACAGGTGTCCCCGTCGAGGCAATGTGATGTTCCATACCATACTTGGCAGTAGCTGATTAGAAAGAGGGCAGTGTCAGAGTGGGGAACTCAGCGAGGAGGCAAAGAAAGATGTCCACGGTGGGTAGCATGCTGGAAAGCCTGATGGAGTCTGTCGCGCTGAGACTGCACTTGTACAAGGAGAACGTAACCGCATCCACCAGGCGCCTGATTTTCAAATCCACCAGGAGCCTGAAAGCACAGTGAAAATCTGCACCGATGAGTGGCACCGTCACTTTGGCAGTCACAAAGTTCCAACTAAAATGCTGTCGACCAAAACACAGCTCTACGTAGTGTATGACGTAAGTGTGAATAGGGCTGCCATTGGTCGCTTCCATGGTGGGGCCATGGGACTGATAGTCCACCCTTGATGCTGGCTGAACGCTCCTCTGCGCACCCGTGTTACACAGGAACCGTCGTCCGGAGAAAGAGTCCTGGATAACAGCAGCCTGCCAGCATTGCCGACGCTCATGGCCACTGCTGAGCGCCAGTCCTGGCGTTTCTCGGCGACGGTCCACTGAAACTGAGCAGGGGAGGGCACTGCTTTGCCTTGGTCCCGAACCTTGCATGGAAAAAACTAATTCCAGAATTCAATTGTCACCTTGGGGGTGCAGCAGCAGCAGCGAGAGTGGAATAATCTGCCATGGGCCTTTCTGCCCCAGCAGGCAAGAATGCAGCCTCATCGGTCGCTTGGGAAGCTAAAAAGAACTTGCCTGCTTCAGCAGCAAGTTTGTGGCAGTCCGAGATGGCAGTGTTGGCTAAAGCAGCTGCACTTGGAAAGGGAAGGGGTCTTAGGAAAAGCTGCACAAAGCGTAAACCAGACCTGTGGTCCTCACCTAAGAGGTCTAGCAACGGAAAAAAGGCGTCACGCTCTCTTCGCGTCGGAAAGTTCAAATGTCTTTAAGAGGTGAGCCTTCAACGCCCCCCGGGCGACCGGTGCAATGGACGTCGAGTGGATCTAGCATAACATTGTGAGAGTCCAGTCCATAGTGGATCTAACATAATAGTGTGAGAGTCCAGTCCATAGTGGATCTAACATAATAGTGTGAGAGTCCAGTCCATAGTGGATCTAACATAATAGTGAGAGTCCAGTCCATAGTGGATCTAACATAATAGTGAGAGTCCAGTCCATAGTGGATCTAACATAATAGTGTGAGAGTCCAGTCCATAGTGGATCTAACATAATAGTGTGAGAGTCCAGTCCATAGTGGATCTAACATAATAGTGAGAGTCCAGTCCATAGTGGATCTAACATAATAGTGAGAGAGTCCAGTCCATAGTGGATCTAACATAATAGTGTGAAAGTCCAGTCCATAGTGGATCTAACATAATAGTGTGAGAGTCCAGTCCATAGTGGATCTAACATAATAGTGTGAGAGTCCAGTCCATAGTGGATCTAACATAATAGTGAGAGTCCAGTCCATAGTGGATCTAACATAATAGTGAGAGAGTCCAGTCCATAGTGGATCTAACATAATAGTGAGAGTCCAGTCCATAGTGGATATAACATAATAGTGAGAGTCCAGTCCATAGTGGATCTAACATAATAGTGAGAGTCCAGTCCATAGTGGATCTAACATAATAGTGAGAGTCCAGTCCATAGTGGATCTAACATAAAAGTATGAGAGTCCAGTCCATAGTGGATCTAACATAATAGTGAGAGTCCAGTCCATAGTGGATCTAACATAATAGTGTGAGAGTCCAGTCCATAGTGGATCTAACATAATAGTGAGAGTCCAGTCCATAGTGGATCTAACATAATAGTGTGAGAGTCCAGTCCATAGTGGATCCAACATAATAGTGTGAGAGTCCAGTCCATAGTGGATCTAACATAATAGTGTGAGAGTCCAGTCCATAGTGGATCTAACATAATAGTGTGAGAGTCCAGTCCATAGTGGATCTAACATAATAGTGAGAGAGTCCAGTCCATAGTGGATCTAACATAATAATGAGAGTCCAGTCCATAGTGGATCTAACATAATAGTGAGAGTCCAGTCCATAGTGGATCTAACATAATAGTGTGAGAGTCCAGTCCATAGTGGATCTAACATAATAGTGAGAGACCAGTCCATAGTGGATCTAACATAATAGTGAAAGTCCAGTCCATAGTGGATCTAACATAATAGTGTGAGAGTCCAGTCCATAGTGGATCTAACATAATAGTGTGAGAGTCTAGTCCATAGTGGATCTAACATAATAGTGAGAGACCAGTCCATAGTGGATCTAACATAATAGTGAGAGTCCAGTCCATAGTGGATCTAACATAATAGTGAGAGTCCAGTCCATAGTGGATCTAACATAATAGTGAGAGTCCAGTCCATAGTGGATCTAACATAATAGTGAGAGTCCAGTCCATAGTGGATCTAACATAAAAGTATGAGAGTCCAGTGCATAGTGGATCTAACATAATAGTAAGAGTCCAGTCCATAGTGGATCTAACATAATAGTGTGAGAGTCCAGTCCATAGTGGATCTAACATAATAGTGAGAGTCCAGTCCATAGTGGATCTAACATAATAGTGTGAGTCCAGTCCATAGTGGATCTAACATAATAGTGTGAGAGTCCAGTCCATAGTGGATCCAACATAATAGTGTGAGAGTCCAGTCCATAGTGGATCTAACATAATAGTGTGAGAGTCTAGTCCATAGTGGATCTAACATAATAGTGAGAGACCAGTCCATAGTGGATCTAACATAATAGTGAGAGTCCAGTCCATAGTGGATCTAGCATAATAGTGAGAGTCCAGTCCATAGTGGAAAAATCTGGTTGAAATGGAAGAAAGTGGTCAATGGCAAGACTGATCTGACAACAGCAATCAGAGACAGGTGAACACAATAAGTCACCATGGTGACAAAAGCAAACAAGGAAGCCTAAACGGGAACTAAAGAAGTCCAAAACTAACAGAACATAACTAAACAAAACATGATCCGGACCTCGGATCATGACAGATAGATAGATAGTGCTTTATTGATTCCTTCAAGAGAGTTCCCTCAGGAAAATTAAAATGTGTATTTATGTATTTAATTTAATATTGCATGTTTGTCACTCATTTAATTAAGTCCATGCCTCAGAGACGACAAGATGTTAAAGAAGCCAGAGGTGGTGCAACAAACTACTAGTTGTGTGTTGGAGTGTTATTTTATTTGTTTATCATGATTCCATATATTCTTCAGAATTGAGTGATTATATATTTTCACTCTGCTTGATCTAAAAATGTAACTGTTACTTACTATCACACGTTATTTTCTTGATTTATTTTAAGGTTTTTTAAAGCCAGAGAGCTGACATTTGAAATAATTATAGTTTTGTGTTGTCTGCTTTTTGTCTACAAATTTAAACAACTGGATGAACATTGTTAAAGCTATTTTGTTGTACGGAGTTTGAATCCAAGAGTCTGAATCCACCCTCACCTCCTCCTCCTTCCATAAGGGGCACCACTTACCAGAGTATGTTGTCCGCAGCCGACACCAATAGTTCTTACCGTGCTAGTAACCTCTATCTTTGTTACGACTCAAATCTGAACTATTGGTGTCGGATGCGGACAACATACTCTGGTAAGTGGTGCCCCTTATGGAAGCAGGTAACCCACTACACAGGGCCCTTAGACTACCATGACCCTTTATATGCCAATATACCTCCACAATTCAAAGTTATTCTGAGAGGGAGGACCTTTCAGAGGAACTTTGATCGGTCCCAGAACCCCCTTTCCCTTACAATTGCCAGAACAGGTGTTATACCTAGTCTCTTTTATGTTGTTTTGGGGGTTGACCAGAAAGGTACAGACCCTAAAGTAATTATTAAAATTAATGTCCTTGAGAGTACCTCTGCCCCCTTGAAGACCTGGTAGCTTTGACCTTAGGAGCAGGTGCAGGCAACCTGTGGCTTAGGTGGATGACTAGCATGGCTAAGAGCCAAAACCTGGGTGACTGTGTTGCTTGTTCCGCTGGACTTCCCTTTCCCCACACTTACCCCGCCCCTTTTAAGTTGACTGACACTAATGGCTCCAACTGTCTTATCTCCTTGTTTTCTGAACCCACACCGCCAGGTTGTGATTTGTTGGCTAGTGTGTACCCTCCTGTTGACAATTTCACCCGACTTCTTCCTTTTGTGGCCCAAAAGCTGAACTACACGTGTTTTCAATTTACAGGACCCCCTTCATCCCCCTACAAATTGGGTGACATTACCCCCTCCTGGTGCACCACCCTGATAGATGGCTCAAGGATAGGCCCTTGGGCACGAGGTGACTTATTCTGGTATTGTGGGGAGCACAGATTGTACATTAGAATCCCGACGTCCGCCGTTGGACTTTGTGCTATGGTTAGACTGGTGACCCCAGTCACCCTAGTGGGTACCAAATTAACACCCCTTGGAACTCCTGTTTCAGCGGCCTCTCTAACTTCCCGCAGAAGACGCCATGTTTTATCTCGGAGGAGTGTAACAGGCTCCTTTGATTTGATGAGAAACCCTGATGGTGTTTACTTTGATGCAATTGGACAACCAAGGGGGGTCCCACCACAACATAAATTGTGGTGTGAATCCTGTGCAGGTTTCGAGAACCTTCCTATAATTGGTGCTATTTTCTCTGTGACTGCTACTAAAAATGTAGAACGTATTAACTATGTTTTTTATAATCTGTTGAGACTGACCAACCTGACTCGTGATGCTGTTGAGGGGCTTGCTGAACAACCTGGGTTTGCTATGTCACTGAAGGGGGTCAGGCAAAGTGGTGACTTTCGAGAAATGCTAGTTTCCTTCCCTGAGAGTGACGACATTGACATAGATTCCATCCGTTTATCTCCCATGTAACTATGCTTTTAATTTTTACTAGCTTGCTCAAAGAGGGGCGTATTTTAGAAGTGTTGTACTAGTGATAAAGATCTTTTTAGAAGATCTGAAGGGGGAATTGTCGGAGGCAGATATTTACATATATCCGAATTTAAGTTGTACTTCTTTTATTTCATAGTCATATTTGAAAACAGCTCGTGTTTTCCATTTCTTCTCTTGCTGCTCTGTCTGCAAGTAAACTGTGTGTTAACCTTGAGTTCTTTGGAATGTGTTTAGACTAGCATTTGTTTTGTCTACAGAGATGGGACGAGAGAGAGGGTGGTGGGATCGGGAAGACAGACCATTTTGGGAGGCGCAATAGAATGTTCTAGGGTTAGACTGGTCTCAAAATGTATATTGGCAAAGCTTTGAGAATATACAACAAAATACCTATTCTGTCTCTGGTGGTTTTTCAACTCAGCTTTAAAGTGTCGTAAAGAGCTTGGGAGCGAATTGTGACTTGAATTCCCTGGGAGGAACAACTGGTCCAAAACGCAACAACATCCACCAAGTCTGGTGGTTCCATCATTGGTTGCTAGATGTTGAGGCATGCAGCAAATAAACAGCACAGTCAAAAATGAACACAAACTAATTTGGTGGATTTTGGGGGTACAGAAATAATCTATCGACATCATAAGTCATTGCTGCAAATGTAGATTGTGTTTAGGGAGTGGTCGCTTTACAGAGTAAAAAAAAATATTCCGGGATGCAAATTAAGTGGCCATTGGCCGCTTTAAACAGCCACTATAGACAAGGTTTATAACACTACTTTTCTCTTTGGTTTTAGACTCTATATAGGTTTGACTCTATATGTTAACAATAAACATGTCATTTTAGCAATGATGTCATCAACAACAGCTAGTATTGGAAGCCGCCCAACGACACTGCTGGAAGAGCGCCCACATGTCCTGTGGAGCTCCATGCCCCAGGCTAACGGGGCTAGATTGTAGGCAAGAAAAATGCCTGCACCTTGTGCTGCGTACACTTACACACTAAGCCATGCTGTGGAAACAAGGACAAGAAGAAGAAGAACCAGTTGGGGGAGTGCGGTCTTCACTTTAGCCACCAGACAGCAATAGACTGTTGAATATCTTCAAATGTGTTTTGTGGCAATTCAGACTTTTTCCAAAGCAGCAGTTGCTGTGTAGAGTGGCGCTTTCCATCATTTTCAGCAGACTGCAGTGGAAAATGACTAACCCTCCAGCTTATTCTCAAGCCAGATCCACCCAGGACTGGCGCAATATAAATCCCTTTTTATTTCAAATCAAATGTTCTGCATCCATTGCAGGCCTTTTTGACGATGACAAAGTTAACCACGTGAAATTGGCTCAGAAATAAGCAAACTACAACACAATAGAATAGTGACTTCCTACTTGTTTTCCTTTGTGTTCTAAGCGCCAGTCAGTTATACCTGCTGCTGATGCAGAAAGTAGTTATTGACTAAAATTGACGTGCCAACCTGACAATAGACACCTCCTAAATGTGCATCCTACACATAATACTCTCTGATCCTCTCAAACTTCTTCCATCCATCCATCCATCCATCTTCTTCCGCTTATCCGAGGTCGGGTCGCGGGGGCAGCAGCTTAAGCAGGGAAGCCCAGACTTCCCTCTCCCCAGCCACTTCGTCCAGCTCCTCCCGGGGGATCCCGAGGCGTTCCCAGGCCAGCCGGGAGACATAGTCTTCCCAACGTGTCCTGGGTCTTCCCCGTGGCCTCCTACCGGTCGGACGTGCCCTAAACACCTCCCTAGGGAGGCGTTCGGGTGGCATCCTGACCAGATGCCCGAACCACCTCATCTGGCTCCTCTCCATGTGGAGGAGCAGCGGCTTTACTTTGAGCTCCCCCCGGATGACAGAGCTTCTCACCCTATCTCTAAGGGAGAGCCCCGCCATCCGGCGGAGGAAACTCATTTCGGCCGCTTGTACCCGTGATCTTGTCCTTTCGGTCATAACCCAAAGCTCATGACCATAGGTGAGGATGGGAACGTAGATCGACCGGTAAATTGAGAGCTTTGCCTTCCGGCTCAGCTCCTTCTTCACCACAACGGATCGATACAGCGTCCGCATTACTGAAGACGCCGCACCGATCCGCCTGTCGATCTCACCATCCACTCTTCCCTCACTCGTGAACAAGACTCCGAGGTACTTGAACTCCTCCACTTGGGGCAAGATCTCCTCCCCAACCCGGAGATGGCACTCCACCCTTTTCCGGGCGAGAACCATGGACTCGGACTTGGAGGTGCTGATTCTCATCCCAGTCGCTTCACACTCGGCTGCGAACCGATCCAGTGAGAGCTGAAGATCCTGGCCAGATGAAGCCATCAGGACCACATCATCTGCAAAAAGCATAGACCTAATCCTGCAGTCACCAAACCAGATCCCCTCAACGCCTTGACTGCGCCTAGAAATTCTGTCCATAAAAGTTATGAACAGAATGGGTGACAAAGGGCAGCCCTGGCGGAGTCCAACCCTCACTGGAAACGTGTCCGACTTACTGCCGGCAACGCGGACCAAGCTCTGGCACTGTGCATACAGGAAGCGGACCGCCAAAATCAGACAGTCCGATACCCCGTACTCTCTGAGCACTCCCCACAGGACTTCCCAAGGGACACGGTCGAATGCCTTCTCCAAGTCCACAAAACACATGTAGACTGGTTGGGCAAACTCCCATGCACCCTCAAGGACCCTGCCGAGAGTATAGAGCTGGTCCACAGTTCCACGACCAGGACGAAAACCACACTGTTCCTCCTGAATCCGAGGTTCGACTATCCGGCGTAGCCTCCTCTCCAGTACACCTGAATAGACCTTACCGGGAAGGCTGAGGAGTGTGATCCCACGATAGTTAGAGCACACCCTCCGGTTCCCCTTCTTAAAGAGAGGAACCACCACCCCGGTCTGCCAATCCAGAGGTACCGCCCCCGATGTCCACGCGATGTTGCAGAGTCTTGTCAACCAAGACAGCCCCACAACATCCAGAGCCTTAAGGAACTCCGGGCGGATCTCATCCACCCCCGGGGCCTTGCCACCAAGGAGCTTTTTAACTACCTCGGCAACCTCAGCCCCAGAAATAGGAGAGCCCACCACAGATTCCCCAGGCCCTGCTTCCTCATAGGAAGACGTGCTGGTAGGATTGAGGAGGTCTTCGAAGTATTCCCTCCACCGATCCACAACATCCGCAGTCGAGGTCAGCAGAACACCATCCCCACCATACACGGTGTTGACACTGCACTGCTTCCCCTTCCTGAGGCGGCGGATGGTGGTCCAGAATTGCTTCGAAGCCGTCCGGAAGTCTTTTTCCATGGCCTCCCCGAACTCCTCCCATGTCCGAGTTTTTGCCTCCGCGACCGCTGAAGCCGCACACCGCTTGGCCTGTCGGTACCTGTCTGCTGCCTCAGGAGTCCCATGAGCCAAAAGAACCCGATAGGACTCCTTCTTCAGCCTGACGGCATCCCTCACCGCCGGCGTCCACCAACGGGTTCTAGGATTACCGCCACGACAGGTACCAACTTCCTTGCGGCCACAGCTCCAATCGGCCGCCCCGACAATAGAGGTACGGAACATTGTCCGTACTGATTACATTTGTTAAGTTATTAAATGACCCTTTTTGGGAAAGTAACGAGAAAATATAATGATTTATTTCCGAATGTAAGCGGAGCATCACCTGGAAAAGAAGACGTGCTGGCCAGTAGACGACGTATCGCCATCGTACGAGTCGCTCTGCTTGCGGCTGAGAGGTGGCGCCCCCTGGCTGCGGCCCTCATTGGGGGCGGAGATATCGATGTTGCTCTTGCTCAGCCTTTTGCTGGTGCTCAGACCCGGGCTGGACTCTCCCAGCAGACCGGAGTTTTCCTAAGAGTAAATAGATTAGACCTAAAGAACTCTTTGGCACAGCCATGTTGTTATTGTCTTTTCAAAGACCCAAAGAGGTAAGCACTTTTTGGGGGAATTCTGCTATTGCATTTTTTTTGTTTTTGTTTCAATGCATTCTAAATGTAAATACATTTGATAGGCAAAATAACAATAAAACAAAAAAGTGCAGTTCCCCTTTAAGGTACAAATGAGTAATCATTCAATCAGAGTTCTCACCTTCAGACTTTCAGTGCTGTTGTTCCTGCTGCTGGGAGTGTTGTTGTTGTTGTTGTTCTTTGGGCTGCCAGGCCTCTGCTGGCTACTGAAGCACAGAGCATCAAAACACAAGACGCCTCCAACACAGTCGCCCATCAGGCACACCTGCAGGGACACACATTTTGGAAAGACTTCAAAAGGTATAGAAGTCATTCTGCAGAGTTGCAGAGGAAGAGTAGGTGTCATGGTAGCCGCTGTGTTGTTGAGAAATGCTCGGAAAACAGCGGCGTTCATTTGAAGTAGATGAAGCAATTCCTGAAAGAATTGTGTGTGAATGTTCCAATGCTGAAGTTGAACTTCAAAATGACTAATTGCGGAATATTTTGAAGTTGGAACGGTTTGAATCGGATGAAAAATGTGGGAGTTGTGGAACTTTGAAAAACGTCCCATTCTTTTCAATTGGAATTTCATGGAAATTTGGGAATTTCGAAAAAAGGCTAAATATTTTTGAATGTTCTGAATGAGTTGGTGTTGGAATTTTTGAAATGGGTCGGGAAATGTTGAAGTAGTAACATTTTTAATTGAGAAATAGTATAACGGAATTCCTGGAATTTTGGGAAAACCGCGGAATTTTTCTAGTTCAAAAAGCAAATTCGTTTTGTGTCCTGATTAATAGGAATGTTTGGACAGTAGAACGGTTGAAGTGGGTTGAAAAATGTGGAAGGAGTAGTCGACAGAAAAACGGGTGAAAAAAGGGATTTGAAAAAATGGGAATTCGGGAAATTACAGGATTTTTTTTTAACTTGCAAAAATGATAATTTGAATGTCCAGGATGAGTGGAGTGTGTTGAAGGTGCAATGGTTTGAATCGGTTGAAAAATGTGGGCGTTGTGGAACTTCAAAGTAGTAACATTTTTAATTGAGAAATAGTTCCTGGAATTTTGGGAAAACCGGGGGATTTTTCCAAAAGCAAATTTGTTTCTTGTCCTGATTAATAGGAATGTTTTGACAGTAGAATGGTTGAAATGGGTTGAAAAATGCAGAATGAGTAGTCGACAGAAAAAAGGGAGAAAAAAGGGTTTGAAAAAAAAACGGTAATTCTGGAAATTCCTGGAATTTTTTTGAACTTGCAAAAATAACAGTTTGAATGTCCAGAGTAAGTGGAATGTGTTGAAGGTGGAATAGTTTGAATCGGTTGAAAAATGTGGAAATGGTAAAAGTTAGAAAAGTTCATTTTGAATGAGAAAAATGTCCCGGAAAACCTGGAATTCTGGGAAATCTGGGAATGTTTGGAGTTTGTCAATGGAAAGCCCGCAATTACCGACTAGGCTGAACAGTTTGAAGTTGGAACGCTTTGAATCGGATGGAAAATGTGGGCGTTGTGGAACTTTGAAAAACGTCCCATTCTTTTCAATGGGAATTTCATGGGAATTTGGGAAATGCGGGAATTTTTTTGGGAAAATGCTAAATATTTTTCAATGTTCTGAATGAGTTGGTGTTGGCATTTTTGAAATGGGTCGGGAAATGTTGAAGTAGTAACATTTTTCATTGAGAAATAGTATAACGGAATTCCTGGAATTTTGGGAAAACCGCGAAATTTTTCTAGTTCAAAAAGCAAATTTGTTTTTTGTCCTGATTAATAGGAATGTTTGGACAGTAGAACGGTTGAAGTGGGTTGAAAAATGTGGAAGGAGTAGTCGACAGAAAAACGAGTGAAAAAAAGGATTTGAAAAAATGGGAATTCGGGAAATTCCAGGATTTTTTTTTAATTTGCAAAAATGATAGTTTGAATGTCCAGGATGAGTGGAATGTGTTGAAGGTGCAATGGTTTGAATCGGTTGAAAAATGTGGAAATGGTGAAAGATAGAAAAATGGCCAATTCATTTTGAATGACAAAAATGTCCCGGAAAACCTGAGATTCTGGGAAATCTGGGAATTTTTTGAATTTGTCAAGGGACAGCCTGCAATTACCGACGAGGCTGAACAGTTTGAAGTTGGAACGCTTTGAATCGGATGGAAAATGTGGGCGTTGTGGAACTTTGAAAAACGTCCCATTCTTTTCAATGGGAATTTCATGGGAATTTGGGAAATGCGGGAATTTTTTTGGGAAAATGCTAAATATTTTTGAATGTTCTGAATGAGTTGGTGTTGGAATTTTTGAAATGGGTCGGGAAATGTTGAAGTAGTAACATTTTTAATTGAGAAATAGTATAACGGAATTCCTGGAATTTTGGGAAAACCGCGAAATTTTTCTAGTTCAAAAAGCAAATTCGTTTTCTGTCCTGATTAATAGGAATGTTTGGACAGTAGAACGGTTGAAGTGGGTTGAAAAATGTGGAAGGAGTAGTCGACAGAAAAACGAGTGAAAAAAAGGATTTGAAAAAATGGGAATTCGGGAAATTCCAGGATTTTTTTTTAACTTGCAAAAATGATAGTTTGAATGTCCAGGATGAGTGGAATGTGTTGAAGGTGGAATAGTTTGAACCGTTTGAAAAATGTGGAAATGGTGAAAGATAGAAAAATGGGCCAATTCATTTTGAATGACAAAAATGTCCCGGAAAACTTGGGATTCTGGGAAATCTGGGAATTTTTTTAATTGGTCAAGGGACAGCCCGCGATTACCGACTAGGCTGAACAGTTTGAAGGTAGAACGCTTTGAATCGGATGAAAAATGTGGGCGTTGTGGAACTTTAAAAAAACGTCCCATTCTTTTCAATGGGAATTTCATGGGAATTTGGGAAATTTGGGAAATGCGGGAATTTTTTTTGAAAATGCTTAATATTTTGAATGTTCTAAATGAGTTGGTGTTGGAATTTTTCAAATGGGTCGAGAAATGTTGAAGTAGTAACATTTTTAATTGAGAAATAGTATAACGGAATTCCTGGAATTTTGGGAAAACCGCGGAATTTTTCTAGTTCAGAAAGCAAATTCGTTTTCTGTCCTGATTAATAGGAATGTTTGGACAGTAGAACGGTTGAAGTGGGTTGAAAAATGTGGAAGGAGTAGTCGACAGAAAAACGGGTGAAAAAAAGGATTTGAAAAAATGGGAATTCGGGAAATTCCAGGATTTTTTTTTAACTTGCAAAAATGATAGTTTGAATGTCCAGGATGAGTGGAATGTGTTGAAGGTGCAATGGTTTGAATCGGTTGAAAAATGTGGAAATGGTGAAAGATAGAAAAATGGGCCAATTCATTTTGAATGACAAAAATGTCCCGGAAAACTTGGGATTCTGGGAAATCTGGGAATTTTTTGAATTTGTCAAGGGACAGCCCGCGATTACCGACTAGGCTGAACAGTTTGAAGGTAGAACGCTTTGAATCGGATGAAAAATGTGGGCGTTGTGGAACTTTAAAAAACGTCCCATTCTTTTCAATGGGAATTTCATGGGAATTTGGGAAATGCGGGAATTTTTTTTGAAAATGCTTAATATTTTGAATGTTCTGAATGAGTTGGTGTTGGAATTTTTGAAATGGGTCGAGAAATGTTGAAGTAGTAACATTTTTAATTAAGAAATAGTATAACGGAATTCCTGGAATTTTGGGAAAACCGGGGATTTTTCCAAAAGCAAATTTGTTTCTTGTCCAGATTAATAGGAATGTTTTGACAGTAGAATGGTTGAAGTGGGTTGAAAAATGCAGAATGAGTAGTCGACAGAAAAAAGGGTGAAAAAAGGGTTTGAAAAAAAACGGTGATTCTGGAAATTCCTGGAATTGTTTTGAACTTGCAAAAATAACAGTTTGAATGTCCAGAGTAAGTGGAATGTGTTGAAGGTGGAATAGTTTGAATCGGTTGAAAAATGTGGAAATGGTAAAAGTTAGAAAAGTTCATTTTGAATGAGAAAAATGTCCCGGAAAACCTGGAATTCTGGGAAATCTGGGAATGTTTGGAATTTGTCTAGGGAAAGCCTGCAATTACCGACTAGGCTGAACAGTTTGAAGTTGGAACGCTTTGAATCGGATGAAAAATGTGGGCGTTGTGGAACTTTAAAAAACGTCCCATTCTTTTCAATGGGAATTTCATGGGAATTTGGGAAATTTGGGAAATGCGGGAATTTTTTTTGAAAATGCTTAATATTTTGAATGTTCTTAATGAGTTGGTGTTGGAATTTTTCAAATGGGTCGAGAAATGTTGAAGTAGTAACATTTTTAATTGAGAAATAGTATAACGGAATTCCTGGAATTTTGGGAAAACCGGGGATTTTTCCAAAAGCAAATTTGTTTCTTGTCCTGATTAATAGGAATGTTTTGACAGTAGAATGGTTGAAGTGGGTTGAAAAATGCAGAATGAGTAGTCGACAGAAAAAAGGGTGAAAAAAAGGTTTGAAAAAAACGGTAATTCTGGAAATTCCTGAAATTTTTTTGAACTTGCAAAAATAACAGTTTGAATGTCCAGAGTAAGTGGAATGTGTTGAAGGTGGAATAGTTTGAATCGGTTGAAAAATGTGGAAATGGTAAAAGTTAGAAAAGTTAATTTTGAATGACAAAAATGTCCCGGAAAACCTGGAATTCTGGGAAATCTGGGAATTTTTTTGAATTTGTCAAGGGACAGCCTGCGATTCCCGACTAGGCTGAACAGTTTGAAGTTGGAACGCTTTGAATCGGATGAAAAATGTGGGCGTTGTGGAACTTTAAAAAACGTCCCATTCTTTTCAATGGGAATTTCATGGGAATTTGGGAAATGCGGGAATTTTTTTGGAAAATGCTTAATATTTTGAATGTTTTGAATGAGTTGGTGTTGGAATTTTTGAAATGGGTCGAGAAATGTTGAAGTAGTAACATTTTTAATTGAAAAATAGTATAACGGAATTCCTGGAATTTTGGAAAAACCGCGGAATTTTTCTAGTTCAAAAAGCAAATTAGTTTTCTGTCCTGATTAATAGGAATGTTTGGACAGTAGAACGGTTGAAGTGGATTGAAAAATGTGGAAGGAGTAGTCGACAGAAAAACGGGTGAAAAAAAGATTTGAAAAAACGGCAATTCGGGAAATTTCAGGATTTTTTTTTAACTTGCAAAAATGATAGTTTGAATGTCCAGGATGAGTGGAATGTGTTGAAGGTGCAATGGTTTGAATCGGTTGAAAAATGTGGAAATGGTGAAAGATAGAAAAATGGGCCAATTCATTTTGAATGACAAAAATGTCCCGGAAAACTTGGGATTCTGGGAAATCTGGGAATTTTTTGAATTTGTCAAGGGACAGCCCGCGATTACCGACTAGGCTGAACAGTTTGAAGGTAGAACGCTTTGAATCGGATGAAAAATGTGGGCGTTGTGGAACTTTAAAAAAACGTCCCATTCTTTTCAATGGGAATTTCATGGGAATTTGGGAAATTTGGGAAATGCGGGAATTTTTTTTGAAAATGCTTAATATTTTGAATGTTCTAAATGAGTTGGTGTTGGAATTTTTCAAATGGGTCGAGAAATGTTGAAGTAGTAACATTTTTAATTGAGAAATAGTATAACGGAATTCCTGGAATTTTGGGAAAACCGGGGATTTTTCCAAAAGCAAAATTGTTTCTTGTCCTGATTAATAGGAGTGTTTTGACAGTAGGTGGTTGAAGTGGGTTGAAAACTGCAGAATGAGTAGTCGACAGAAAAAAGGGTGAAAAAAAGGTTTGAAAAAAACGGTAATTCTGGAAATTCCTGGAATTTTTTTGAACTTGCAAAAATAACAGTTTGAATGTCCAGAGTAAGTGGAATGTGTTGAAGGTGGAATAGTTTGAATCGGTTGAAAAATGTGGAAATGGTAAAAGTTAGAAAAGTTCATTTTGAATGAGAAAAATGTCCCGGAAAACCTGGAATTCTGGGAAATCTGGGAATGTTTGGAATTTGTCAAGGGAAAGCCCGCAATTACCGACTAGGCTGAACAGTTTGAAGTTGGAACGCTTTGAATCGGATGGAAAATGTGGGCGTTGTGAAACTTTGAAAAACGTCCCATTCTTTTCAAAAAAATAGTATAACGGAATTCCTAGAATTTTGGGAAAACCAGGGAATTTTTCCAGTTCAAAAAGCAAATTCGTTTTTTTTCCTGATTAATAGAAATGTTTTGACAGTAGAACGGTTGAAGTGGGTTGAAAAATGTCCCATTCCTTTCAATGGGAAATTCATGGAAAATTAGGAGTTTCAGGAGAAGCGGGAATTTTTGGGGAAAATGTTCAATATTTTGAATGTTCTGAATGAGTTGGTGGTGGAATTTTTCAAATGGGTCGAGAAATGTTGAAGTAGTAACATTGAGCAATAGTGTAACAAAATTCCTGGAATTTGGGGAAAACTGGGGAATTATTCCAGTTCAAAAAGCAAATTCGTTTTTTGTCCTGATTAATAGGATTGTTTGGACAGTAGAACGGTTGAAGTGGGTTGAACAATGTGGAAGGAGTAGCCCACAGAAAAACGGGTGAAAAAAGGGTTTGAAAAAAACAGGAAACCTGGAAATTCCTGGAATTTTTTGGAACTTGCAAAAATGATAGTTTGAATGTCCAGGATGGTGGAATATGTTGAAGGTAGAATGGTTTGAATAGGTTAAAATTTTTTGGAAATGGTTAAAGTTAGAAAAATGGGCAATTCATTTTGAATGACAAAAATGTCCCCAAAAACCTGGAATTCTGGGAAATCTGGGAATTTTTGGAATTTGTCAAGAAAGCCCGCGATTCCCGACTAAGCTGAACAGTTTGAAGGTAGAACGCTTTGAATCGGAAGAAAAATGTGGGCGTTGTGGAACTTTAAAAAACGCCCCATTCTTTTCAATGGGAATTTCATTGGAATTTGGGAAATTTGGGAAAAGCGGGAATTTTTTTTTAAAATGCTTAATATTTTGAATGTTCTGAATGAGTTGGTGTTGGAATTTTTCAAATGGGTCGAGAAATGTTGAAGTAGTAACATTTTTAATTGAGAAATAGTATAACGGAAGTCCTGGAATTTTGGGAAAACTGGGGATTTTTCCAAAAGCAAATTTGTTTCTTGTCCTGATTAATAGGAATGTTTTGACAGTAGAATGGTTGAAGTGGGTTGAAAAATGCAGAATGAGTAGTCGACAGAAAAACGGGTGAAAAAAGGGTTTGAAAAAAAACGGTAATTCTGGAAATTCCTGGAATTTTTTTGAACTTGCAAAAATAACAGTTTGAATGTCCAGAGTAAGTGGAATGTGTTGAAGGTGGAATAGTTTGAATCGGTTGAAAAATGTGGAAATGGTAAAAGTTAGAAAAGTTCATTTTGAATGAGAAAAATGTCCCGGAAAACCTGGAATTCTGGGAAATCTGGGAATGTTTGGAATTTGTCAAGGGAAAGCCCGCAATTACCGACTAGGCTGAACAGTTTGAAGTTGGAACGCTTTGAATCGGATGGAAAATGTGGGCGTTGTGGAACTTTGAAAAATGTCCCATTCTTTTCAATGGGAATTTCATGAAAATTTGGGAATTTCAGGAAAAGCGGGACTTTTTGGGGAAAATGCTAAATATTTTGAATGTTCTGAATGAGTTGGTGTTGGAATTTTTCAAATGGGTCGTGAAATGTTGAAGTAGTAACATTTTTAATTGAGAAATAGTATAACGGAATTCCTGGAATTTTGGGAAAACCGGGGAATTTTTCCAGTTCAAAAAGCAAATTCGTTTTTTGTCCTGATTAATAGAAATGTTTTGACAGTAGAACGGTTGAAGTGGGTTGAAAAATGTCCCATTCCTTTCAATGGGAATTTCATGGAAAATTGGGAGTTTCAGGAGAAGCGGGAATTTTGGGGGAAAATGTTCAATATTTTGAATGTTCTGAATGAGTTGGTGGTGGAATTTTTCAAATGGGTCAAGAAATGTTAAAGTAGTAACATTGAGCAATAGTGTAACAAAATTCCTGGAATTTTGGGAAAACCGGGGAATTTTTCCAGTTCAAAAAGCAAATTTGTTTTTTGTCCTGATTAATAGGATTGTTTGGACAGTAGAACGGTTGAAGTGGGTTGAACAATGTGGAAGGAGTAGTCAACAGAAAAACGGGTGAAAAAAGGGTTTGAAAAAAACAGGAAACCTGGAAATTCCTGGAATTTTTTGGAACTTGCAAAAATGATAGTTTGAATGTCTAGGATGGTGGAATATGTTGAAGGTAGAATGGTTTGAATAGGTTAAAAAATTTGGAAATGGTTAAAGTTAGAAAAATGGGCAATTCATTTTGAAAGAGAAAAATGTCCCGAAAAACTTGAAATTCTGGAAAATCTGGGAATTTTTGGAATTTGTCAAGAAAGCCCGCGATTCTCGACTAAGCTGAACAGTTTAAAGTTGGAACGCTTTGAATCGGATGAAAAATGTGGGCGTTGTGGAACTTTGAAACACGTCCCATTCTTTTCAATGGGAATTTCATGGAAATTTGTGAATTTCGGGAAAAGCTGGAATTTTTTTGAAAATGCTAAATATGTTGAATGTTCTAAATGAGTTGAAATGGTTGGTGTTGAAGTAGTCGACAGAAAAAAGGGTCAAAAAAGGGTTTGAAAAACGGGAATTCTGGAAATTCCTGGAATTTTTTTGAACTTGCAAAAATTATAATTTGAATTTCCAGGATGAGTGGAATGTGTTGACGGTGGAATGCTTTGAATCGGTTGAAAAATGTGGAAATGGTAAAATGAACAATTAATTTTGAATGAGAAAACCTGGAATTCTGGGAAATCTGGGAATTTTTGGAATAGGTCAAGGGAAAGCCCGCGATTCCCGACTAAGGTGAACAGTTTGAAGTTGGAACGCTTTGAATCGGGTGAAAGATGTGAAAGGTAGAGCACGCCAAAATGTGGAGAAGAAGAAGAAGAAACCATGTGTGAATGTTTTGGAGCATTCACACCAGTGACGTGCGGTCACTAGAGGCAGGTGAGGCCGGGCCTCACCTGCCATCATGGAAAGAAAGAAAATGTAAAAAGAAAAAAAAATAATTAAATTGTTATATGTATTCAGTGATTATACTATAAAGTTATTTTCCATTTAACTTCACCAGTTTTAGATTATTTTTATTCAAAATCGCTGAATTTTCACATTTGCCGTTCAAATACTGAGAAGAGACGGTGCGGTGAACAGCAGCCAGTTGAGGCACGTCACTCAGTGCCTCAACATGGATTGCGGACTCGGCTAACTGCTGGCCTGCTGTGCAGTGAGACCGTATTGCTATATGAATTATATTATACATTTCCATAGTTTAGTTAGCTGAGGTATATAATGTACAGTGTATTTTGTCAACAACTGTATGTGTGTAAAGTATTTCTTGTGCTGAGCAATCATAAAACTGCTGTGAAGACGCACTGGCTGAGGCTCGCAGTAATCCCGCCTCCTGGTGCCGGTTAATGCACCCCCGCCGCAGAATGCACCCCCCGACGGGAGCGCCACACCAACCAAAGCCCACACCCAAACCCTCCACGTGCAAGACCGAATCCACCCAAAAAAAAGTCACTTAACAAGAAGCCAAAAAGTGCAAAATGCTCGCGCCGGAGGAGCCGTGAACGACTGCAGGGACACAACATTAGGTACACCTGCAGACTGCAGCACGGATTTCATATTTCATTCATTCACAACTCCTCCAACACGAACACCACTGTTCCCGCACTTATAAGTAAAGGTAAGACCATAATAACGGTTTTTTAATTAAATGTGCTTTTTTGTGTGCTACAGTTTGTATGTGTAAAGTTAAAGTTAAGTTAAAGTACCAATGATTGTCACACACACAAATTTGTCCTCTGCATTCGACCCATCCCCTTGCTCACCCCCTGGGAGGTGAGGGGAGCAGTGGGCAGCAGCGGCGCCGCGCCCGGGAATAATTTTTGGTGATTTAACCCCCAATTCCAAGCCTTGATGCTGAGTGGCAAGCAGGGAAGAATGCTGGTATGAGCTTTTAAACATAACCCGTTAACTGCTGCCAATCAAATGGTGAATAAGATACTCTTTAGGGTTCATATGTTTGTAAATGTGACTGTGATGAAGTCAGTGCCTCACCAGCCATCAACCTCACCGCACGTCACTGCTTCACACAATAAGATAATTACGATGACAGATTGTGTAAAGACAAAAATAAGAAGAATTGTCAACACAGCCTTAAAGGTGCAGTTTGCAGTGGGCTCCAAATTAAAAATGTATAAGACACAGGGCCGGCCCGTGGCATAGGCCGTATAGGCAAATGCTAAGGGCGCCGTCCATCAGGGGGCGCCACGCCAGTGCCACAAATGTTGGAGAAAAAAAAAAAAAAGTTGGTACTATTATTTCTAAATACAAAAAATAATCCCTCGTTAATTAAAATGCAAAGTAAAGCCTATATAATAGAAATATTATTTGTTACAATATTAAGCCCCCCCCGCACGGTGCGCCCCCTCCCTTCCCGTACCATGACTCTTTTTGGACGTCACCACATCAAAAAATCAACACAAGATGTCAAAACGGCCAAAACTGTCAGGTGCCCAGGGAAGAAAAAAGAGAAAAGAAGAGGAGGAGAAACGAGAAAAAGACAGAGGTAGCAGGTAGGTAACGTTAGCCTACATGAAATTATTTGTCTGTTACAGAATGTGATAGTAACCTGGCTTTTTAGCATTAAGCTAATGTTACATGATTCGGCAATTGCTAATCAATAAGTAGCTAGTTCTGTTTTAACGTCGGGTTAATATTGTGGAGGGGGCTAAATTGTTATGGAAAATAATAATGTAACGTTAGGTAATTACAGTACTCCCACCTTACATTCCTCAGGGACATTTGTATTAGATCTTTTAAGCAGGTGTTATTGCCTTCTGGTTAGCTAATGTTTGCCCTGCAGGTAATAGTCACTTTTCCACCCCATTATATATTAGGTATAGTTGTAAGCCTAGTTGTTAAAGTGCACATCATTAATGTTAATTAAGCAATATGTATGTAAAAAGTATTGTATTTCATATATTCATATTTTATTTTTTGCATTAATTTATTTATTCATATTTTTTTTATCTTGTTAACTATTCTGATTGTTAATTTGCTTTCTTTAAGTAAAAAAAAGGTCAAAGACAAAGCTATTCGGTTTCTTGTGAGTATATACACTTCACTGCCGATGTGGGGGGGCGCCACCTAAAATCTTGCCTAGGGCGCCAGATTGGTTAGGGCCGGGCCTGCTAAGACACAAAGTATTTCAAAAAGCTCTCTAATAACGGGTGTGTCGTGTATTAAGAGAACAGATTTAGCAAATAAACGTCTAATATTTGTCACGATGACAAGCTCAACGTTGTGGAAATTGCCTCTGGGCCCGTGTCGAGTAAACACTGCAGAGTTCACAGCTGAGGGTGCTGACTCTCAGAGACAAAATAAGTGACACCTTGCAGGTCTCATTTCTTTTGGCCTTTTGTATGAAAGGAAATGTAAAGGTTGGATGGAGGACACTTGACTCTTCTTGTTCCTCGAAGATGTTTCAGAGTAGCATCGCTTCAAACTTTGTGGATTATATATATCGGTTGGTAGAGTGGCCGTGCCAGCAACTTGAGGGTTCCAGGTTCGATCCCCGCTTCCGCCATCCTAGTCACTGCCGTTGTGTCCTTGGCAGAGGTGGGTAGTAACGCGCTACATTTACTCCATTACATCTACTTGAGTAACTTTTGGGATAAATTGTACTTCTAAGAGTAGATTTAATGCAACATACTCTTACTTTTACTTGAGTATATTTATAGAGAAGAAACGCTACTTTTACTCCGCTACTTTTATCTACATTCAGCTCGCTACTCGCTACTAATTTTTATCGATCTGTTAATGCACGCTTTGTTTGTTTTGGTCTGTCAGACAGACCTTCAAAGTGCCTGCCTTACTGGTGACGTTTCACTTCGTTCCACCAATCAGATGCAGTCACTGGTGACGTTGGACCAATCAAACAGAGCCAGGTGGTCACATGACCTGACTTAAACAAGTTGAAAAACTTATTGGGGTGTTACCATTTAGTGGTCAATTGTACGGAAAATATACTGTACTGTGCAATCTACTAATAAAAGTTCCAATCAATCAATCAAAAGTGTGAAGGAAAAAAGATACTTTTTTATTTCAACCGTACATCCCGTCAAAAGCCTAAAGACTGACTGCACAGTTCCTGTCTTCACAATAAAAGTGCCGCTCCATTGCGCCTGCGCTTTCAAAATAAGAGTCTCCGAAAGCCTGCGCAAACAAGCTAGCAAGCTACGGAGTTTGCCGCCAATGTATTTCTTGTAAAGTGTATAAAAACGAATATGGAAGCTGGACAAATAAGATGCCAAAAAACCAACCACTTTCATGTGGTATTAGACAGAAAGGTGTAACTTTTTTTCTCCTCCATTTGAAAACGTGGACGTTATCATCACTACTGTCTGATTACAATCAATGCAAGTCATCAGAATCAGGTAATACACCAACTTATATTCTTGTCTTCATGAAAGAAAGGAATCTATATGTGTTAAACATGCATGTATATTCATTAAAACACCTTTAACATGTAAACAAAAGCGGCAAAATAAATAAATATAAATTATATACTGTATATATCAATGTATGTATATATATATATGTATATGTGTGTGTGTATATATATATATATATATATATATATATATATATATATATGTATATGTGTGTGTGTGTGTGTGTATATATATATATATATATATATATATATATATATATATATATATATATATATATATATATATATATATATATATATATGTATGTGTGGGAAAAAAATCACAAGACTATTTCATCTCTACAGGCCTGTTTCATGAGGGGGGGGGGGGTACCGTCGGCCCCCAGACAGAGCGACTCCAAAACCAACAAAGACTGTAACTGTCGAAAGAAACCTGATTGCCCCCTCAACGGGGGGTGCTTACGAACATCAGTTGTCTACCAATCTAAGGTAATACGCAAGGACATTAACACATCCGACACATATGTAGGATTAACCGAGGGAGAATTCAAAACCAGATGGAACAATCACAAGGCTTCTTTCAGGAACAAAAACTTGCGAAATACCACAGAACTCAGCAAACACATTTGGAACCTCAAAGACAATAATGTTGAATATTCAATAACATGGCAAATTCTTGCATCCAGCACACCTTACAATAGTGGTAATAAAAGATGCAACCTATGCTTGAAAGAGAAACTGTTTATTATTTACCGTCCAGACCTGTCATCCCTCAACAAGCGCAGCGAAATTGTCACAGCATGCCGCCATAGACGGAAACACCTCCTAGGTAACACATGAGCCAATCACCACGCCCCTACGCCAGCCTGTACCCACCCACTCTGTGCCCTATATAAACCATGGTATGTGAATGCTCCCATTAAAATCTCCTGATGATTGAGGGTACCCCCCCCTCATGAAACAGGCCTGTAGAGATGAAATAGTCTTGTGATTTTTTTCCCACACATACATATATTGCGCTCTACTACGGTATCGAGCACTATTTTTTGGATAACCTTATTAAGACATATATATATATATATATATATATATATATATATATATATATATATATATATATATATATATATATATATATATATGTGTGTGTGTGTGTGTGTGTGTGTGTATGTTACTCATCAGTTACTCAGTACTTGAGTAGTTTTTTCACAACATACTTTTTACTTTTACTCAAGTAAATATTTGGGTGACTACTCCTTACTTTTACTTGAGTAATAAATCTCTAAAGTAACAGTACTCATACTTGAGTACAATTTCTGGCTACTCTACCCACCTCTGGTCCTTGGGCAAGACACTTTACCCACCTGCTCCCAGTGCCACCCACACTGCTTTAAATGTAACTTAGATATTGGCTTTCACTATGTAAAGCGCTTTGAGTCACTAGAGAAAAGCGCTATATAAATATAATTCACTTCACTTCACTTATATGCAGAATTTAAGTAGATGCTCATGTTTTGGAGTAATACAAATACTTGGTGAACAAGTTCTTCATTAATACATTTTCTGTGCAAAATAATTGAAATTAACAGAATAAATAACATATTGTTTATCTTAAATATAAATATTTCCTGCTGAACGGAATAAAATAAACAACAACAGAAGTTTGTCTGGCTTAAGTTAACACAGATTAAAGTCAGTGTGCAGTTTTATGACTGAGCAGGTCTTCAATTTCCATCACTGTGAGAAATACTTTGATTAAAATATATATATTTGGGTTTTATTAATATGACTGAATTTAAATTTGCTATTTTGCCAATCATTCACAATCATAAGGATTTGTATACTTTGTAATATACGGTGAGTACAGTGAGGTGCGGTGAGGTTGATGGCTGGTGAGGCACTGACTTCATCACAGTCAGATTTACAAACATATGAACCCTAAAGAGTATCTTATTCACCATTTGATTGGCAGCAGTTAACGGGTTATGTTTAAAAGCTCATACCAGCATTCTTCCCTGCTTGGCACTCAGCATCAAGGCTTGGAATTGGGGGTTAAATCACCAAAAATGATTTCCAGGCGCGGCGCCGCTGCTGCCCACTGCTCCCCTCACCTCCCAGGGGGTGATCAAGGGGATGGGTCAAATGCAGAGGACACATTTCATTACACCTAGTGTGTGTGTGACAATCATTGCTACTTTAACTTAACTTTAACTTTACACATACAATTTAATAAAAAAAACGTTATTATGGTCTTACCTTTACTTATAAATGAAGTCCATGCGCCGCAACTAAAGCCCTCACTTCAACTTTCCACGTGCAAGATTGAATCTATTTAAAAAAGTGTAACCGAGGGTTTATAAACGTCGCCTATACTGTATGAAACTACAAAATAACAAACACGGAGGCTCCAGTTTACACGAGGACCACTTTATTTACCTTCTTTCAAAAACTTCCGCTCCACTCCAACGTGTCATCACTTCCGCTCTTGGCGCCTTCAAAATAAGAGCTCAAGGCATATACTGTATAACAGCGCATAACAGGAACTTAACATCACAAATAGGAAAGCCCACAAAAATAGGTTACAAAAGTTATTTAATAAGAAGCCAAAAAGTGCAAAAACAATAATGTTCATGTTGGAGGAGTTGTGAATTAGGTACACCTGCAGTCTGCAGGTGTACCTAATGTTGTGTCCCTGCAGTCATTCACAACTCCTCCAACACCAACATTATTGTTTTTGCACTTTTTGGCTTCTTATGAAATAACTTTTTTAAATAGATTCAATCTTGCACGTGGAAAGTTTAAGTGTGGGCTTTAGTTGATATAACAATTCTACGGCGGGGGTGCAGGAGGCAGGGCTACTGGAGCCTCAGCCAGTGCGTCTTTTGCAGCCGTTTTATGATCGCTTAGCACAAGAAATACGTTACACACATACAGTTGTTGACAAAATACACTGTACATTATATACCTCAACTAACTAAACTATGGAAATGTATAATATAATTCATATAGCAATACAGTCTCACTGCACAGCAGGCCAGCAGTTAGCCCAGTCATTGCGCAATCCATGTTGAGGCACTGAGTGACGTGCCTCAACTGGCTGCTGATCACCGCACCGTCTCTTCTCAGTATTTGAACGGCAAATGTGAAAATTCAGCGATTTTGAATAAAAATAATGTAAAACTGGTGAAGTTAAATGGAAAATAACTTTATAGTATAATCACTGGATACATATAACAATTTAATTAATTTTTTTTCTTTTTACATTTTTTTTCTTTCCATTTCACCCAGTGACTGCACGTCACTGGGTGAGTACAATGTGAATAATAAATCCCGCAAAAAACATTCAAAAACCTCCAACAACACTCCATTTACATGTCATGACCTGAATATTAACCAAATATTAACGATACTGGAACTATAAGTGCTAACATAGAGGAACTGTAATGATCCGGGGACACACCCAGTCGGGTCCGCCGTGGGCTGGAAGTTTTATTTTTAGGGCCCGCATAAGGACCTATTGAATTTGTAAGGTTTTATTCTTTATTATTATTATTCTTCCGCAACTTTGGGCTGTAATTTGACCCCTTTAGCATGCTTCAAAACTCACCAAATTTTACACACACATCAGTAATAAACGGCAAAACTTTTTATCAAAAAACCAAACCCCAAAACTCAAAGTTGCGCTCTAGCGCCCCCTAGGAAAAAAAAAAACTAGACTGCCTGTAACTCCCACTAGGAAGGTCGGAGAGACATGAAACAAAAACCTTTATGTAGGTCTGACTTAGACCTAGATTTCATAATAGTATATTCTCGGGAAAAAATCAACAGGAAGTTGGCTATTCCCCCTTCAAGACAAAAAAGTACTAAAAACAGTCACTTTTGCCTCTTTGAGCTGTAATTTGACCCCCTTAACACGCTTCAAAACTCACCAAACTGAACGCACACATCAGGACTGGCAAAAATTGCGATCTAATAAAAAAACCTAACCCCAAATTTAAAAATTGCGCTCTAGAGCAATTTTTGAATAAAACGGAGAAAAAACTGCTCCTCGGAACAAAAAAATGACAAAACTGCCTGTAACTCCCACCGGGAAGGTCGGAGAGACATGAAACAAAAACCTCTCCGTAGGTCTCACTTAGACCTACATTTCATTTTATTTGGGTTTCGTTTTTGACATCGGCACAGGTAAAAAATAACACCATAACTAATCAAAACAAAGGCACGTTGACTAAGACGATAACACAATTATCTGGCATGTTAGTTAACGTATAAAAACGGGACAAAAATCTTGAGAAGCTAAATCTATCCATCCATCCATCCATCTTCTTCCGCTTATCCGAGGTCTAAGCAGGGAAGCCCAGACTTCCCTCTCCCCAGTCACTTGGTCCAGCTCCTCCCGGGGGATCCCGAGGCGTTCCCAGGCCAGCCGGGAGACAAAGTCTTCCCAACGTGTCCTGGGTCTTCCCCGTGGCCTCCGACCAATAGGCGTTCGGGTGGCATCCTGACCAGATGCCCGAACCACTTCATCTGGCTCCTCTCCATGTGGAGGAGCAGTGGCTTTAGTTTGAGTTCCTTTCGAATGACAGAGCTTCTCACCCTATCTCTAAGGGAGAGACCCGCCACCCGGCGGAGGAAACTCATTTGGGCCGCTTGTACCCGTGATCTTGTCCTTTCGGTCATAACCCAAAGCTCATGACCATAGGTGAGGATGGGAACGTAGATCGACCGGTAAATTGAGAGCTTTGCCTTCCGGCTCAGCTCCTTCTTCACCACAACGGATCGATACAGCGTCCGCATTACTGAAGACGCCGCACCGATCCGCCTGTCGATCTCACCATCCACTCTTCCCTCACTCGTGAACAAGACTCCGAGGTACTTGAACTCCTAAACTTGGGGAAAGATCTCCTCCCCAACCCGGAGATGGCACTCCACCCTTTACCGGGTGAGAACCATGGACTCGGACTTGACTCGGACTAGCTAAATCTAATCATATTTAATTTTGTCTTGCCGATGGGTGGGACAAGTTCGGCATTTACCCATCACAGCTCTTTGACGGCGTAAATATGAAAGAAGGTTGGGGGTTAGTTACGAAGGAGAGTCGATCAGATGGTTTTCTTTGGGAGATGCCAAAAGTGGAAAGGACACATTTAATTTTTACTGCTATGATGTCATCAATAGGCGAGCAGAGGTGGGTAAAGTACCCAAAAATTGTACTCAAGTTATATTAGAGTAATATGACTCAAGTGAATGTAAAAAGTAGTCATCAAAATAATTAAAGAGTAACAGTAAATAAGTATTCTGTGCAAAAAACTACTCAAATATTGAGCAACTTGTGAGTAACTTCTGATTAATTTAGTAGTTTTTTTTTTATGGTTCTTGAACTACAAATGTGTGTGTGTGTGTGTGTGCGTGTGTGTGTGTGTGTGTGTGTGTGTGTGTGTGTGTGTGTGTGTGTGTGTGTGTGTGTGTTCAACACATTTTCTCGAGTTGTAAGTAGAATTTCTGTAAGCTGAAATGTGAAGATGTCTACTGACACACATGACAGCACATTATATAAATGTTCTTTTTACTAGTTTAAAAGTAATCATTGAAGATTTTTTTTTGGCTGCCTTGTCTGACGTGATGTCACTTTTTACAGTCAGTACTTTTGTATGCTCTAAATTACTCTGATTCGTCAAATAATTCAGCCTTCCCGGTAAGGTCTATTCAGGTGTACAAGGCTACGCCAGATAGTCGAACCTCGGGATCAGGAGGAACAGTGTGGTTATCCTCCTGGTCGTGGAACTGTGGACCAGCTCTATACTCTCAGCAGGGTCTTTGAGGGTGCATGGGAGATTAACCAACCAGTCTACATGTGCTTTGTGGACTTGGAGAAGGCATTCGACCGTGTACCCCGGGAAGTCCTGTGGGGAGTGCTCAGAGAGTATGGGGTATCGGACTGTCTGATTGTGGCGGTCCGCTCCCTGTATGATCAGTGTCAGAGCTTGGTCCACATTGCCGGCAGTAAGTCGGACCAGTTTCCAGTGAGGGTTGGACTCCGCCAAGGCTGCCCTTTGTCACCAGATAGTATATATCTGTATCATGAATCAATCAAAAACTTATTGGGGTGTTACCATTTAGTGGTCAATTGTACGGAATATGTACTTCACTGTGAAACCTACTAATAAAAGTCTCAATCAATTAATCAAACCAACTCTGTTCATAACTTTTATGGACAGAATTTCTACGCACAATCAGGGCTTGTTTGGTGGCTGCAGGATTAGGTCTCTGCTTTTTGCAGATGATGTGGTCCTGATGGCTTCATCTGGCCAGGATCTTCAGCTCTCACTGGATCGGTTCGCAGCCGAGTGTGAAGCGACTGGGATGAGAATCAGCACCTCCAAGTCCGAGTCCATGGTTCTCGCCCGGAAAATGGTGGAGTGCCATCTCCGGGTTGGGGAGGAGATCTTGCCCCAAGTGGAGGAGTTCAAGTACCTCGGAGTCTTGTTCACGAGTGAGGGAAGAGTGGATGGTGAGATCGACAGGCGGATCGGTGCGGCGTCTTCAGTAATGCGGACGCTGTATCGATCCGTTGTGGTGAAGAAGGAGCTGAGCCGGAAGGCAAAGCTCTCAATTTACCGGTTGATCTACGTTCCCATCCTCACCTATGGTCATGAGCTTTGGGTTATGACCGAAAGGACAAGATCACGGGTACAAGCGGCCCAAATGAGTTTCCTCCGCCGGGTGGCGGGGCTCTCCCTTAGAGATAGGGTGAGAAGCTCTGTCATCCGGGGGGAGCTCAAAGTAAAGCCGCTGCTCCTCCACATGGAGAGGAGCCAGATGAGGTGGTTCGGGCATCTGGTCAGGATGCCAACTGAGCGCCTCCCTAGGGAGGTGTTTAGGGCACGTCCGACTGGTAGGAGGCCACGAGGAAGACCCAGGACACGTTGGGAAGACTATGTCTCCCGGCTGGCCTGGGAACGCCTCGGGATCCTCCGGGAGGAGCTGGACGAAGTGGCTGGGGAGAGGGAAGTCTGGGCTTCCCTGCTTAGGCTGCTGCCCCCGCGACCCGACCTCGGATAAGCGGAAGAAGATGGATGGATGGATGTCATCTTTTGCCAACTAGTCCTTTCGTTTGTGAGACATTAACGCAATGTTTACCTGAGGTATGCCTGCCATCTCTGCATCCTGGGGTAGCAGACTGACAGAATGTAACAACAAGTTGGGGTTGAAACAGTACAGTATCTATAATGTAATAATAGCTTATCCTGTTAAATTATGACTTACTTCCTGGTTATAAAAAAAGAATGAGGTCTACTGTTAGGCTGGAGAAAATTGAACACACCTGACCCGAGAAGCCCTGACCATCCTCGGAGTGCAGGAAGCTGCGGTAGACCTGGTTGGCGCGGGCGATGACTGTAGCCACGGCGTCCTGGTAGCGTGGCGACACGATGGCGAGGAGCGGGAGGGCGGCCAACGGCAGGTGGTCCACGCTGCTGGACACGCAGCTCTCGTCGTAGCTGTAAGGGTTCAAACTGAGGAGGGGGGGGGGCAAGGAGGGTATGGGGAAATGACTTTGCTTAGTTGGGCAATGTGATCGTACATCAGTGACCTCTGACCCTGAAAATCTGCTGATGAATGCATAACATTTTGCACTGACATGATTTTTTTTTAGCTGACTCACACAACATATATAACCCAAAAGCAGTGAAGTTGTCAGGTTGTGTAAATGGTCAATAAAAAGAGAATACAACAAATCATTTTCAACTTATATTCAATTGAATAGACTGCAAAGACAAGATATTTCATGTTCACACTGATAAACTTTGTTATTTTTTTGCAAATATTAGCTCATTTGGAATTTGATGCCTGTGGCATGTTTCAAAAAAGCTGGCACAAGTGGCAAAAAAAGAGTGAGAAAGTTGAGGAATGCTCGTCAAACACTTATTTGGAACATCCCACAGGTGTGCAGGCTAATTGGGAACAGGTGGGTGCCATGATTGGGTATAAAAGCAGCTTCCATTCACAAACAAGGACGGGGGCGAGGGTCACCACGTTGTCAACAAATGCCTGAGCAAATTGTTTAAGAACAACATTTCTCAACCAAGCTATTGCAAGGAATTTAGAGATTTGTAATTTTAATTTTAATTTTTTGAATTAGGACAATGCATTATCATCAACAGACAAACAATGTCAATATGCCGGAGTTATTAGCACAATAGGTAATTTTCATCTGTTGTCCTAAGGCAGTAAACATTCAACAGGTCATGACACAAAAGAATACATAAATCACAAGACATTACACATTACAAGCATACTATAAGCACAGACCATGGACAAAGAAATAAATCAAAAACTAACAAAAAAAAACAACAATTGAATAATCTAATAATCTAATATATATATTTCACCATCTACGGTCCTTAATATCATCCAAAGGTTCAGAGAATCTGGAGAAATCACTGCACGTAAGCCATGATATTACGCACCTTGGATCCCTCGGGCGGTACTGCATCAAAAAGCGACATCAGTGTGTAAAGGATATCACCACATGGGCTCAGGAACACTTCAGAAACCCACTGTCAGTAACTACAGTTGGTCGCTACATCTGTAAGTGCAAGTTAAAACTCTCCTATGCAAGGTGAAAACCGTTTATCAACAACACCCAGAAACGCCGTCGGCTTCGCTGGGCCTGAGCTCATCTAAGATGGACTGATACAAAGTGGAAAAGTGTTCTGTGGTCTGACGAGTCCACATTTCAAATTGTTTTTGGAAACTGTGGACCATCCGGATTGTTCTCGGTGCAAATTGTAAAAGGCAGCATGTGTGATGGTATGGGGGTGTATTAGTGGCCAAGACATGGGTAACTTACACATCTGTGAAGGCGCCATTAATGCTGAAAGGTACATACAGCTTTTGGAGCAACATATGTTGCCATCCAAGCAACGTTATCATGGACGCCCCTGCTTATTTCAGCAAGACGATGCCAAGCCACGTGTTACAACAGTGTGGTTTCATAGTAAAAGAGTGCGGGTACTAGACTGGCCTGTCTGTAGTCCAGACCTGTCTCCCATTGAAAATGTGTGAAGGCTAAAATATGAGAAGGGAGACTGTTGAACAACTTAAGCTGTACATCAAGCAAGAATGGGAAAGAATTCCACCTGAGAAGCTTAGAAAATGTGTCTCCTCAGTTCCCAAACCTTTACTGAGTGTTGTTAAAAGGAAATGCCATGTAACACACTGGTAAAAATGCCCCGGTGACAACTATTTTGCTGCCATTAAATTCTAAGTTCATGATTATTTGCAAAAAAATAATGAAATATCTTGTCTCTGCAGTCTATTCAATTGAATATACCGTATTTTCCGCACTATAAGGCGCACCTAAAAACCACAAATTTTCTCAAAAGCTGACAGTGCGCCTTATAACCCGGTGCGCTTTATATATGGATTAATATTAAGATTCATTTTCATAAAGTTTCGGTCTCGCAACTACGGTAAACAGCCGCCATCTTTTTTCCCCGTAGAAGAGGAAGCGCTTCTTCTTCTACGCAAGCAACCGCCAAGGTAAGCACCCGCCCCCATAGAAGAGGAAGCGCTTCTTCTTCTACTGTAAGCAACCACCCGCCCGCATAGAACAGGAAGCGCTTCTTCTTCTACTGTAAGCAACCACCCGCCCGCATAGAACAGGAAGCGCTTCTTCTTCTACTGTAAGCAACCACCCGCCCGCATAGAAGAAGAAGAAGGGCGCGAATATTACGTTTCATTTCCTTTGTGTGTTTACATCTGTAAAGACCACAAAATGGCTCCTACTAAGCGACAGGTTTCCGGTTCATGAAAAGACGCAATCTCTCCATCCGCACACGGACTACTATTTCACAGCAACTGCCTAAAGACTTTCAAGAAAAGCTGGCTACTTTCCGTGCATATTGTAAAAACAAGATAGCTGAAAAAAAGATCCGGCCAGAGAACATTATCAACATGGACGAGGTTCCACTGACTTTTGATATTCCTGTGAACCGCACTGTGGATACAACGGGAGCACGTACGGTGAATATTCGCACCACAGGGAATGAGAAGTCATCCTTCACTGTGGTTCTAGCTTGCCATGCTAATGGCCAGAAACTTCCACCCATGGTGATATTCAAAAGGAAGACCTTGCCAAAAGAGACCTTTCCAGCCGGCGTCATCATAAAAGCTAACTCGAAGGGATGGATGGATGAAGAAAAGATGAGCGAGTGGTTAAGGTAAGTTTACGCGAAGAGGCCGGGTGGCTTTTTTCACGCAGCTCCGTCCATGTTGATATACGACTCCATGCGCGCCCACATCACGCTGGTTTTTAATATATTATTAAAGTTTGACTGACCTATCTGACTGTTTTTTTGACATTCCCTTTAGCGCAGTTAGATGCGGCTTATAACACGGGGCGGCTTATAAGTGGACAAAGTTTTGAAATATGCCGTTCATTGAAGGCGCGGCTTATAACCCAGGGCGGCTTATGGTGCGGAAAATACGGTAAGTGGAAAAGGATTTGTTGTATTCTCTTTTTATTTACCATTTACACAACGTGACAACTTCACTGGTTTGGGCTTTTGTATTTTGAGCATGTTTGCTTCCCGTGTTCTTACACGTGTGTCGTTATAGTGCAGGGAGTGGGTGCCATGAGGATGTCCTTCTAACAAGTGTGTTGACTGTAATGGATGTGTGTGACACAGTGTGTGTGTAGGGGGTAAAAGATGGCATCGCCTAACATTCTCCCCTCGCGGTGCAGCTGTCGCCATCCATCAGTCGCCACGATTACAGGAAGTGGCAGCTATGCCAAACACGAGGCTGCGACGTGTCGGCAGGTGAGCGACACCACCTCTGTGCTGCCAAGCAATAACAGCCTTCTGGTCATGGTTAACCTCCTTGGATGTGGATTCTTTGTGGTTTTACGACAGATATATAACTAAAATATGGATTATTAATAACACTGTAAAATAATATGAATTAATTTCCTTAATTTTGAATATTCCATCCATCCATTTTTCTACCGCTTGTCCTTTTTGGGCTCGCGGGGGGTGCTGTAGCCTATCTCAGCTGCATTCAGGCGGTAAGCGGGTAATACGTAAATTCTAATGACTACTAAGTATAACAAGTATTTATGGCTGACTGAATGTAGTACTTAACTAATAATAATAATAATAATAATTAAAGCTGCAAGCAGCATTGGTCGGGCCCGCGTATTTGGCAGGTGCTAGTCCTAAGTGTCCCAATACTTTTGTCTACTTTTAGTCTGAAGTGTCCCAAGACTTTTGTCTAGTGTACCTACCTTGTCTGCATTGTGTGGGCACGTTGGTGCTTCCTGCTTTTAAGCAGCCATCTTAAAAAAACAGCAGCGCAGCAGCATCAGCGCAGCGGGTCTTTGAAGGGTCATAAAATCAAAACCGGAGCAGGTATTAAAAAACTGTTCTGTTATTTTATACACAAGGGTTTAATCTCTCTCCTGTGTTAGTTTGAAGCCGAAACGACAAACGCGCTCAGAGGAGATAGTTTTTGAAGGAAGGTGACCGGTTTTTACAAAAAATGTGTTTTGAAGGGGGAATAGCAAACTTCCTGTTGATTTTTGCTGGGGGTTGTCAATTTATGAAATGTAGGTCTAAGTGAGACCTACATAGAGGTTTTTCATGTCTCTCCGACCTTCCCAGGGAGAGTTACAGGCAGTTTTGTCAGTTTTTTCATCCGAGCAGTTTTTTGTGCGTTTCATTAAAAAATTGCGCTAGAGCACAATTTTGAGATTTGGGGTTAGGTTTTTTTATTAGATCGCAATGTTTGCCAGTCCTGATGTGTGTGTTCAGTTCGGTGAGTTTTGAAGCATGTTAAGGGGGTCAAATTACAGCTCAAAGAGGCAAAAGTGACTGTTTTTAGTACTTTTTGTCTTGAAGGGGGAATTGCCAACTTCCTGTTGATTTTTGCCCAAGAATATACTATTATGAAATCTAGGTCTAAGTCACACCTACATAAAGGTTTTTGTTTTATGTCTCTACGACCTTCCTAGTGGGAGTTACAGGCAGTCTAGTTTTTTTTTTTTCGTAGGGGGCGCTAGAGCGCAATTTTGAGTTTTGTGGTTCGGTTTTTTTTAAAAAAAGGCAATTTTCGCAGGTCCTGATGTGTGGGTCAAATATGGTGAGTTTTGAAGCATGTTAAGTGGGTCAAATTACAGTTTAAAGTGGCGGCGGAAGAATAAAGAATAAAGAATAATAATTAAAGCTGCAAGCAGCATTGGTCGGGCCCGCGTATTTGGCAGGTGCTAGTCCTAAGTGTCCCAATACTTTTGTCTACTTTTAGTCTGAAGTGTCCCAAGACTTTTGTCTAGTGTACCTACCTTGTCTGCATTGTGTGGGCACGTTGGTGCTTCCTGCTTTTAAGCAGCCATCTTAAAAAAACAGCAGCGCAGCAGCATCAGCGCAGCGGGTCTTTGAAGGGTCATAAAATCAAAACCGGAGCAGGTATTAAAACGCTGTTCTGTTATTTTATACACAAGGGTTTAATCTATCTCCTGTGTTAGTTTGAAGCCGAAACGACAAACGCGCTCAGAGGAGATAGCTTTTGAAGGAAGGTGACCGTTTTTTACAAAAAATGTGTTTTGAAGGGGGAATAGCAAATTTCCTGTTGATTTTTGCTGGGGGTTGTCAATTTATGAAATGTAGGTCTAAGTGAGACCTACATAGAGGTTTTTGTTTTATGTCTCTCCAACCTTCCCAGGGAGAGTTACAGGCAGTTTTGTCAGTTTTTTCATCCGAGCAGTTTTTTGTGCGTTTCATTAAAAAATTGCGCTAGAGCACAATTTTGAGATTTGGGGTTAGGTTTTTTTATTAGATCACAATTTTTGCCAGTCCTGATGTGTGTGTTCAGTTCGGTGAGTTTTGAAGCATGTTAACGGGGTCAAATTACAGCTCAAAGAGGCAAAAGTGACTGTTTTTAGTACGTTTTGTCTTGAAGGGGGAATTGCCAACTTCCTGTTGATTTTTGCCCAAGAATATACTATTATGAAATGTAGGTCTAAATCAGACCTACATAGAGGTTTTTGTTTTATGTCTCTCCGACCTTCCTAGTGGGAGTTACAGGCAGTCTAGTTTTTTTTTTCCGTAGGGGGCGCTAGAGCGCAATTTTGAGTTTTGTGGTTCGTTTTTTAAAAAAAAAGGCAATTTTCGCAGGTCCTGATGTGTGGGTCAAATATGGTGAGTTTTGAAGCATGTTAAGTGGGTCAAATTACAGTTTAATGTGGCGGCGGAAGAATAAAAAATAGCGAATAATAAAACCTTACAAATTCAATAGGTCCTTATGTCCTATTGTATAAGGACTCCCTTTGGGAGTCCTTATACAATGGGCCATGCGGGCCCTAATTATGTCCCATTGCATAAGGACTCCCTTTGGGAGTCCTTATACAATGGGCCATGCGGGCCCTAATTATGTCCCATTGCATAAGGACTCCCTTTGGGAGTCCTTATGCAATGGGCCATGCGGGCCCTAATAATAGGTCCTCTCCTTGGTTGTAATACTAAATAGTGTAATCAAACAAGAGTCAAAGTATTTCATGGCCTTTGTGTTGTGTTGGCATGTTTAAATTCAAAAGATCGTAAACCAAATATTACATCATTTTTGTAACGCTCTGAGTGCATAGTGATGCGGGGGGTCGTTTTCCCAAGATGCAGACGGACTTTGGACACAGCGTGCAGGAAGGAAAATGATTTATAAACCCTGTTTCCATATGAGTTGGGAAATTGTGTTAGATGTAAATATAAACGGAATACAATGATTTGCAAATCATTTTCAAGCCATATTCAGTTGAATATGCTACAAAGACAACATATTTGATGTTCAAACTCATAAACATTTTTTTTTTGTGTGCAAATAATCATTAACTTAGAATTTCATGGCTGCAACACGTGCCAAAGTAGTTGGGAAAGGGCATGTTCACCACTGTGTTACATGGCCTTTCCTTTTAACAACACTCAGTAAAGGTTTGGGAACTGAGGAGACACATTTTTGAAGCTTCTCAGGTGGAATTCTTTCCCATTCTTGCTTGATGTACAGCTTAAGTTGTTCAACAGTCCGGGGGTCTCCCTTCTGCTATTTTAGGCTTCATAATGCGCCACACATTTTCAATGGGAGACAGGTCTGGACTACAGGCAGGCCAGTCTAGTACCCGCACTCATTTACTATGAAGCCACGTTGATGTAACACGTGGCTTGGCATTGTCTTGCTGAAATAAGCAGGGGCGTCCATGGTAACGTTGCTTGGATGGCAACATATGTTGCTCCAAAACCTGTATGTACCTTTCAGCATTAATGGTGCCTTCACAGATGTGTAAGTTACCCATGTCTTGGGCACTAATACACCCCCATACCATCACACATGCTGCCTTTTACACTTTGCGCCTAGAACAATCCGGATGGTTCTTTTCCTCTTTGGTCCGGAGGACACGACGTCCACAGTTTCCAAAAACAATTTGAAATGTGGACTCGTCAGACCACAGAACACTTTTCCACTTTGTATCAGTCCATCTTAGATGAGCTCAGGCCCAGCGAAGATGACGGCGTTTCTGGGTGTTGTTGATAAACGGTTTTCGCCTTGCATAGGAGAGTTTTAACTTGCACTTACAGATGTAGCGACCAACTGTAGTTACTGACAGTGGGTTTCTGAAGTGTTCCTGAGCCCATGTGGTGATATCCTTTACACACTGATGTCGCTTGTTGATGCAGTACAGCCTGAGGGATGGAAGGTCACGGGCTTAGCTGCTTACGTGCAGTGATTTCTCCAGATTCTCTGAACCCTTTGATGATATTACGGAGTGTAGATGGTGAAATCCCTAAATTCCTTGCAATAGCTGGTTGAGAAAGGTTTTTCTTAAACTGTTCAACAATTTGCTCACGCATTTGTTGACAAAGTGGTGACCCTCGCCCCATCCTTGTTTGTGAATGACTGAGCATTTCATGGAATCTACTTTTATACCCAATCATGGCACCCACCTGTTCCCAATTTGCCTGCACACCTGTGGGATGTTCCAAATAAGTGTTTGATGAGCATTCCTCAACTTTATCAGTATTTATTGCCACCTTTCCCAACTTCTTTGTCACGTGTTGCTGCCATCAAATTCTAAAGTTAATGATTATTGCTTATTGTTTGAACATCAAATATGTTGTCTTTGTAGCATATTCAACTGAATATGGCTTGAAAAGGATTTGCAAATCATTGTATTCCGTTTATATTTGCATCTAACACAATTGCCCAACTCATATGGAAACGGGGTTTGTATTATAACAATAAGTCAGGCAGGAAATGAAACAAAGTGTGCACATAGCACTGGAAGACAGAGCCAAGTTGAGTCTAGCGTGGAAGCTAGTATACAAGACAGGAATCAAAAAAAACTATAGAGCCTAGCGTGGAAGCTAGCATATCAAGAGGAATCAAAACTGTCGTTACCTGTTGTGAGTAGCAAACTAGGAAGCCAGACTGAGTGTGGAAAGAAATGGGAATAAATAGCACTCTGATTAGTGCTTGGCAGCAGGTGAGTCTCCTAGACACTAATCAGAGGCAGCAGAAACCATGGTAACCAAGGAGACACAAAACAGGGGTGCTGAAACAGAACTAAGGGAGTCCAAAAACCAAACAGAACATGATCCGAGCAGCGGATCATTACAATTTTCACATGAACTCACAACCTACTCATCTCAGGGCCGACACTCTAACCACTAGGCCACTGAGTAGGTTAACACCTGACATTCACTGTAATGATACCAAGTACAAGAGTGTATCTGTCACACCGCGGTGAGGGAAGTCTTGTCTTGGTTTTTTCTGTCTTGTGATTTACATGTTTTATTTTGAAAAGCAACTCCTCTTGTTTCAGATCACGGGTCCTTCCTCTTGTGTCACCAGTCTGACGTCATTCCTGACCCTTGATTGTATCCACCTGTTTCCCATTACCCTCATGTTCCATATAAGCTCATGCCTCCCCTTGTTCTGTGCCAGATTGTCTCGAGCTTTCGTGCCTGTCTTGAGTTCCATGTTCATGTTCATGTCCATGCCTTGCCTTGTCCCACGTCTACGTCCTTGCTTCCAGAATATCCCACGCTGTAATTTTGAATTAACTTTTTCTCCTCCCTCAGAGCGACTTTTGTTATTCAACCTTTTTCTACCGCAGTGGTGAGTTATAATTTTTCCCTAAAGATTTTTCCTCAAAGTTTTTGAGTGATTTTTTGTTTACATTAATTAGAGTAGTAAGTTTTATAGTCTTTATTTTCTTCCTCCTGTTGGAGCGTTTTTTTGTTAAAGTTTTTTGATAACAGATACGGTGCTAATTATAATTGTCCTTATTTTTGTATTTCCTCCTTTTGGTGTGATTTTCGGTTTTTCCCTTTTGGAACATTTTGTCGATAGCTATTTTTGTAATTTGATAGTATTTGAATTTACTCGGCTCTGGAGGCTTAAAGAGTTTTTTCAAAATAAAAGCTTTATTTGGAATCACATCTCTGCATCTGAGTCCCTTCCTTCGTCCAAGCCTGACAGTATCTAGTCGATACTACTATGGTTATATCGATATTTTTTTTAAATCACAAAATCTTTTTGTGTTTTCTTTTAATTCATATTATGTTTACAAAGTCAGTAAATATGTCCCTGGACACATGAGGACTTTGAATAGGACCAATGTATGATCCTGTAACTACTTGGTATCGGATCCATACCTAAATGTGTGGTATCATCCAAAACTAATGTCAAGTATCAAAGAAGAGAAGAATTAGTGATTATTACATTTGAACAGAAGTGTAGATAGAACATGTTAAAACAGAAAGTAAGCAGATATTAACAGTAAATGAACAAGTAGATTAATAATCAATTTTTACAGTTTGTCCTTAATAATGTGTACAAAATAATAGGTGTATAAATGACACAATATGTTACTGCATAGACTAATTAGGAGTCTTTGTTTGTTTACTTACTACTAAAAGACAAGTTGTCTATTTTATTGAAGGACTAAATGACAATAATAAACATATGTTTCATGTATACTAACATTTTTTGTTCAAATAAAGCCAATAATGACATTTTTTGTGTATTTAGAAAAGTATCAAAAAGTATCGAAATACCTTTTGGTACCGGTACCAAAATATTGGTGTTAGTAAAACCCCTATAATACATTTAAATGTTTTTTTGCATACAATGTTTGTTTGGATTTGAATGTACTTTACTATTTTAGTAGTAAAGTCCACCACATCTACATGTTCACTACAGAGCCATGGATCAATGTTAATGTGTATCCAAAGACATTTGAATTGTTTTTTTAGAAAAACTCGTAGAAATATAAAGAATATATATTTAAAAATAATCTAATAAACCAAAAATGGTATGGCCCTCTTGCAGTACTTTTTGAAGGCCACTTTTTTAAAGACTTCTGCTTTTAAGTCTAATCCTCTTTTCAGCGCTCCACCAAAACCGAAGACAGCTGCCAGTGGGTCCTGTCCTCGGGTTAAAGTTCCCTAAACCTCAAGGAACTGTACCATGTTTTGGTTTTTCTGACTGTTTTAGCCTTTTTTGTTTGAGGTGGAAAAAGTTGCAAATGAGTTCTGTTCATTTTAAAAAAAGACTCCCTATATCTCATACTTGCCAACCTTGAGACCTCCGATTTCGGGGGGTGGGGGGCGTGGTCGGGGTGGGGCGGGGGGAGGAGTATATTTACAGCTAGAATTCACCAAGTCAAGTATTTCATATATATATATATATATATATATATATATATATATATAAACAATTGCAAATGAGCCGTCGACCCCCAGACAGAGCGACTCCAAAACCAATAAAGGATGTAACTGTCGAAAGAAACCTGATTGCCCTCTCAATGGGGGGTGCTTACAAACATCAGTTGTCTACCAATCTAAGGTAATACGCAAGGACATTAACACATCCGACACATATGTAGGATTAACCGAGGGTGAATTCAAAACCAGATGGAACAATCACAAGGCTTCTTTCAGGAACAAAAACCTGCGAAATACCACAGAACTCAGCAAACACATTTGGGACCTCAAAGACAATACTGTTGAATATTCAATAACATGGCAAATTCTTGCATCCAGCACACCTTACAATAGTGGTAATAAAAGATGCAACCTATGCTTGAAAGAGAAACTGTTTATTATTTACCGTCCAGACCTGTCATCCCTCAACAAGCGCAGCGAAATTGTAACAACATGCCGCCATAGACGGAAACACCTCCTAGGTAACACATGAGCCAATCACCACGCCCCTAGGCCAGCCTGTACCCACCCACTCTGTGCCCTATATAAACCATGGTATGCGAATGCTCCCATTAAAATCTCCTGATGATTGAGGGTACCCCCCCTCATGAAACAGGCCTGTAGAGATGAAATAGTCTTGTGATTTTTTTCCCACACATACATATATATATATATATATATATATAAGAAATACATGACTTTCAGTGAATTCTAGCTATATATATATATATATATATATATATATATATATATATATATATATATATATATATATATATATATATATATATATATATAAAATAAATACTTGAATTTCAGTGTTCATTTATATACACATATACACACACATAACACTCATCTACTCATTGTTGAGTTAAGGGTTGAATTGTCCATCCTTGTTCTATTCTCTGTCACTATTTTTCTTACCATGCTGAACACCCTTTCGCAGGTACCCAGAAAGGTTTCGAGTACCACCAAAAAAACGGAATCTCTGAAGACAGTATAAAAATCTGTGCTAAAAGTGTACAAATACTGTTTGTATAATAAGCATGTTATTGTTTACAAATGAGGGTTAAGAGTTCAGTACTAAAAAAAAGAGAAAAAAAATGTGGCTTAAGTACAGTTTTTTAATTGAGCTGCTGCATTTTTTTGGTTGGGTTGTATATTTATTTTGAGTAACTTCTACAATTCTAAAAGGGGAGGAATGTAAAAGAGTGATTTATGTTTGTATGTTGCCATCTCCTGGTGAATGTTGGCTAAAGCGTACTGGGGTTACTTTTTGGTTGGCCAACGATTTACATGGTGTTGCGCACCTGACGTCAAGTGTGTGAGTCTGTTCTGAAGTCTACAGTAAAGAGACGTACTTCATCACCTCGCCTGGTTATTGCCTCCAACTCAATATATTACAACAACATTGCTGTTTACGGCAGACGAACTGCTTTACGGTAGAATAAAACATGATCTGCCTTCAGAATCAACAATGTGTGTGCACTGTAAGTGAACGGGCACATACAGTTGATAGATAATTGCCATAACCTGTCATGTCTGTGTAATCATGTTTTGTTTAGTTATTGGACTCTTTAGTTTCTGGCTTTTCACTCCCTTGTCTTGTTTCCATGATTACCCCATTAGTTTCACCTGTTCCACGTTTGGACTCATTGTGCACTCTTGATTGTCACCATAGCAACCCATTAGTTTTCCCCTGTCACGTCACGCACCTGTTTCACGTCTTGAGTCACGCACCTGTTTTCGTTAATCATGTCTGTAGTATTTAAGTTCAGTGTTTTTCAGTTTGTCTTTCTGACGCCCTCACCACATTTATGCTCTGTCCATGCCTGATACTTCTTTCCATGTCCATTCTTCATGCAACTATTTTTGTCCAAGCCAAGTAAGTTTTTGTTCCATGTTTATAGTCTTTTTGGTTTCATAGTTTGTTCTCCGCCATTGTGCGTGTTTTTCGTTTGTACTTTTTTGCTATAGTCTTTTGGTTTCATAGTTTATTCTCCGCCACTGTGCGCGCTTTTTGTTTGCACTTTTTTTTGATATAATAAATAAATCATGTACCCTTATTTCCGTCTCGCCCGTGCCAACTTTCCGTTGCATCCCGGAAAAGCAAACACCCAAGACCCAGACATGACATAACCAATCAGATCAGGAGTTGTTGTCAGTAAGGCATTCTAGCTGGCCTCACCTTGAACGTGACATTTACGCCTCCTGTGATTGGATACTCACTGGTTTGAGCCGCAGCGGTGCTATGCAGATCAGCAGAGCAACACCCGGGACCGCTCGTTAGCAGATGAATTTGAGAACACATACAGCTGATGGACAGTTGCGATAGCCAATCAGATCACAGTTGTTGACAGTAGCCTATCTAGGTAGCTTGACGTTAATGAGACTGTGATTGGAAGTGAGTATCCTGACTGTCAGCCATCCCTAAACTTAAAGGACTATACGTTGCACCTCACCTCCTGTTATTACTGTACCAAAGCATCGTTCAACCCATCCTTATGTACTGTTCCACATGTTTTTTCACTATGCTTTCTGTAACCAACTGGACCACACTCACACGCATTACAAACAGCAGCTAAAATCATCGGCCTACCCACACCCAACATTTCAGATCCAAACCACAGGTCCATCATTGGACTGGCAAACACGATAGTCCAGGATATGACTCACCCACTACACCAATACATCATCCCACTACCATCAGGGCGCAGGTACAGAACTATCAAATTCCGGAGGGCCCGCCTTGGGAAAAGCCTTGTCCCTGCAGCTATAGCCCACCTGTCTGACAAGCCGGTATTTTCTTTAGTGTCCGGATCTCGGTTTTACTTTTTTTTATTGTGCACTAAATGCTAAAAGAATTAGTTCCAATGTGGATCATTTATGTGAGACTGATGAAGAAAATTGATAGCAATTCCAGTGGCAAAAGGCCACACCTAAATTGTTCCAACAAAGTTGGTGCAGATCTCATGCACAAAATGGGACAAAAAGCACATTGGCCAATGACAAAGCAGTCTTCAGTCGCTGTAACCGGCCACTATTGTGTTAATAGTTCCCGCTCAGTGGTAAATGCTATCAGACGTTTGAATGCATGTAAACCAGCAGCTCATCTCCCAGAGGAGCAGTTAGCAAGAAGACGCAGCTGTGAGCAGATTCTGGGCTGAGGATGCGTCTCTGATGCTCAGCTGTCTGCATGCAGCTTGCACTGGAAGCCTCTTGAGATTCATTTTGACTCATCCTCTCAGGAGTCGCTTTGTGGGAGAGTGTGCACTTTTATCAGCGATCCCAGTTGACTTGTAAGATAACAGAAAACATGGGCAGGCTGTGGAATGTTTTCAATGCTCACCTACTGTAGACGCACTGCAACAGTTAAGCTTTTTTTGTCTTTTAGACACACGGCAGTAAAATCAACTAAAAATCCTCTCATTCGCAGCAATGTCACTTTGCAAAGAACAGCTTGAGAATCAAGTCGAGACAAAGAGCAGCTTTCTATCGATCACCACCTGGTGGTGAGTTGGCTGCGATGGTGGGGGAGGATGCCGGACAGACCTGGCAGACCGAAACGCATTGTGAGGGTTTGCTGGGAACGCCTGGCAGAGTCTCCTGTCAGAGAGAGTTTCAATTCCCACCTCCGGAAGAACTTTGAACATGTCACGAGGGAGGCGCTGGACATTGAGTACGAGTGGACGATGTTCCGTACCTCTATTGTTGAGGCTGCCGATTGGAGCTGTGGCCGCAAGGTGGTTGCTGCCCTGTCGTGACGGTAATCCTAGAACCTGCTGGTGGACACCGGCGGTGAGGGATGCCGTCAAGCTGAAGAAGGGGTCCTATCGGGCTCTTTTGGCTCATAGGACTCCTGAGGCAGCGGACAGGTACCGACAGGCCAAGCGGTGTGCGGCTTCAGCGGTCGCGGAGGCAAAAACTCGGACATGGGAGGAGTTCGGGGAAGCCATGGAAAACGACTTCCGGATGGCTTCGAACCGATTCTGGACCACCATCCGCCGCCTCAGGAAGGGGAAGCAGTGCAATGTCAACACTGTGTATGGTGGGGATGGTGTTCTGCTGACCTCGACTGCGGATGTTGTGGATCGGTGGAGAGAATACTTCGAAGACCTCCTCAATCCTACCAGCACATCTTCCTACGAGGAAGCAGGACCTGGGGAATCTGTGGTGGGCTCTCCTATTTCTGAGGCTGAGGTTGCCAAGGTAGTTAAAAAGCTCCTCGGTGGCAAGGCCCAGGGGGTGGATGAAATCCACCCGGAGTTCCTTAAAGGCCTACTGAAATGCGATTTTCTTATTTAAACGGGGATAGCAGGTCCATTCTATGTGTCATACTTGATCATTTCGCGATATTGCCATATTTTTGCTGAAAGGATTTAGTAGAGAACATAGACGATAAAGTTTTCAACTTTTGGTTGCTGATAAAAAAGCCTTGCCTGTACCGGAAGTAGCAGACGAGAAGCGTGACGTCACAGGTTGTGGAGCTCCTCACATCCGCACATTGTTTACAATCATGGCCACCAGCAACGAGAGCGATTCGGACCGAGAAAGCGACGATTTCCCCATTAATTTGAGCGAGGATGAAAGATTCGTGGATGAGGAAAGTGAGAGTGAAGGACTAGAGGGCAGTGGGAGCGATTCAGATAGGGAAGATGCTGTGGGACCTGATATTCAGCTGGGAATGACTAAAACAGTAAAAAAACACAAGACATATATATACTCTATTAGCCACAACACAACCAGGCTTATATTTAATATGCCACAAATTAATCCCGCATAACAAACACCTCCCCCCTCCCGTCCATATAACCCGCCAATACAACTCAAACACCTGCACAACACACTCAATCCCACAGCCCAAAGTACCGTTCACCTCCCCAAAGTTCATACAGAAACATATATTTCCCCAAAGTCCCCAAAGTTACGTACGTGACATGCACATAGCGGCACGCACGTACGGGCAAGCGATCAAATGTTTGGAAGCGTACTCACGGTACCGTGTCTGCGTATCCAACTCAAAGTCCTCCTGGTAAGAGTCTCTGTTGTCCCAGTTCTACACAGGCCAATGGTAAAGATTGACTGTCATCTTTCGGGAATGTAATCAATGAAACACCGGCCGTGTTTGTGTTGCTGCAGTCGGCCGCAATACACCGCTTCCCTCCTACAGCTTTCTTCTTTGCTGTCTCCATTGTTCAGTGAACAAATTGCAAAAGATTCACCCACACAGATGTCCAGAATACTGTGGAATTTTGCGATGAAAACAGACGACTTAATAGCTGGCCACCATGCTGTCTCAAATTGTCCTCTACAATCCGCGACGTCACGCGCTGACGTCATCATACCGAGACGTTTTCAGCAGGAAATGTCGCGCGTAATTTAAAATTGCAATTTAGTAAACTAGCCCGGCCATATTGGCATGTGTTAGAATGTTAAGATTTCATCATTGATATATAAACTATCAGACTGCGTGGTCGGTAGTAGTGGCTTTCAGTAGGCCTTTAAGGCTCTGGATGCTGTGGGGCTGTCTTGGTTGACAAGACTCTGCAACATCGCGTAGACATCGGGGGCGGTACCTCTGGATTGGCAGACCGAGGTGGTGGTTCCTCTCTTTAAGAAGGGGAACCGGAGGGTGTGTTCCAACTATCGTGGGATCACACTCCTCAGCCTTCCCGGTAAGGTCTATTCAGGTGTACTGGAGAGGAGGCTACGCCAGATAGTCGAACCTCGGATTCAGGAGGAACAGTGTGGTTTTCGTCCCGGTCGTGGAACTGTGGACCAGCTCTATACTCTCGGCAGGGTCATTGAGGGTGCATGGGAGTTTGCCCAACCAGTCTACATGTTTTTTGTGGACTTGGAGAAGGCATTCGACCGTGTACCTACCCTGGGAAGTCCTGTGGGGAGTGCTCAGAGAGTATGGGGTAACGGACAGTCTTATTGTGGCGGTTCGCTCCCTGTATAATCAGTGTCAGAGCTTGGTCCGCATTGACGGCAGTAAGTCGGACCTGTTTCCAGTGAGGGTTGGACTCCGCCAAGGCTGCCCTTTGTCATCGATTCTGTTCATAACCTTTATGGACAGAATTTCTAGGCACAGTCAAGGCGTTGAGGGTATCTGGTTTGGTGACTGCAGGATTAGGTCTATGCTATTTTCAGATGATGTGGTCCTGATGGCTTCATCTGGCCAAGATCTTCAGCTCTCACTGGATCAGTTCGCAGCCGAGTGTGAAATGACTGGGATGGGAATCAGCACCTCCAAGTCCGAGTCCATGGTTCTCGCCCGGAAAAGGGTGGAGTGCCATCTCCGGGTTGGGGAGGAGATATTGCCCCAAGTGGAGGAGTTCAAGTACCTCGGAGTCTTGTTCACGCGTGAGGGAAGAGTGGATCGTGAGATCGACAGGCGGATCGGTGTGGCGTCTTCAGTAATGCGGACGCTGTATCGATCCGTTGTGGTGAAGAAGGAGCTGAGCCAGAAGGCAAAGCTCTCGATTTATCGTTCAATCTACGTTCCCATCCTCACCTATAGTCATGAGCTTTGGGTCATGACCGAATGGACAAGATCACGGGTACAAGCGGCCGAAATGAGTTTCCTCCGCCGGGTGGCGGCTCTCTCCCTTAGAGATAGGGTGAGAATCTCTGTCATCCGGGGGGAGCTCAAAGTAAAGCTGCTGCTCCTCCACATCGAGAGGAGTCAGATGAGGTGGTTCGGGCATCTGGTCAGGATGCCACCCGAACGCCTCCCTAGGGAGGAGTTCTGGGCACGTCCAACCGGTAGGAGGCCACGGGGAAGACCCAGGACACGTTGGGAAGACTATCTCTCCCGGTTGGCCTGGGAACGCCTCGGGATCCCCCGGGAGGAGCTGGACGAAGTGGCTGGGGAGAGGGAAGTCTGGGCTTCCCTGCTTAAGCTGCTGCCCCCGCGACCCGACCTCGGATAAGCGGAAGAAGATGGATGGATGGATGGATGGATGGATCTTGAGAATATTTAATTTGACACATGTATAAATTGTCGTGCAGTAAATAGACCGGGGGTCAAAAACCTTTTAGAACAGAATAGGGGGAAATTCAGCACCACAGTCGCTCACAATAGAATTTAAACACTTGGGTATTTTTTACATGTGAATAATATAAATACAGTATATTATACAGCATTATTCACATGTCAATAACATAAATACAGTCTATTATAAATCATTATTCACATGTGAATAACATAAAAACAGTCTATTATACAGCATTATTCACATGTGAATAATATAAATACAGTCTATTATACAGCATTATTCACATGTGAATAATATAAATACAGTCTATATACAGCATTATTCACATGTGAATAACATAAATGCAGTCTATTATACAGCATTATTCACATGTGAATAATATAAATACAGTCTATTATACAGCATTATTCACATGTGAATAATATAAATACAGTCTATTATACAGCATTATTCACATGTGAATAATATAGATACAGTCTATTATAAATCATTATTCACATGTGAATAACATAAATACAGTCTATTATACAGCATTATTCACATGTGAATAATATAAATACATTCTATTATACAGCATTATTCACATGTGAATAATATAAATACATTCTATTATACAGCATTATTCACATGTGATTAATATAAATACAGTCTATTATAAAGCATTATTCACACGTGAATAATATAAATACATTCTATTATACAGCATTATTCACATGTGAATAATAAAAATACAGTCTATTATACAGCATTTTTCACATGTGTATAATTTAAATACAGTCTATTATACATGTAAGTACAGTCAAAAAGGAATATATGCATCTTTAGCTGAGATTGCCATGGAACCCCAGTATTCCAAAAAACAAAATATATATGTATAATTCTGTGAGAACCATGAGAGTTTTTTGATACACTCATTACATAACATTACAATAAATGTAATTTATAATGCTCTTTTCATTTGACATCAAATCTCAAAGTGCTATGTATTAGAATACATAAAAATCTAAGTGGTGGAGAATAGATGACTGGATGAAATCGCATCAGCGAGCCAGATGCAGTCATCAAAAGAGACAGACCTGGCTCGCCAGCAACAAGTAGCCTACCCGGGTAATAAACAATTGTCTGGAGACAGCACTGTGTTCCACTTGTGACCGACAGTTGCAACTATCTCCACCTTTCGCTCATTTGCATAGTTTACAACTACCGCTATCAAACCAATTAAAACCCAGACAAAGGACAAGAATACCCCACATTAATATTCACAGCACTCAGTTCCACTTCTGAACAGAGTTCACAAGTCACAGGACAGCAAGAAGCTGCTGCTATGTTCAACAACTGCTACATGAGACTCTCGTCATTTGCAGTGAATAATGAGCTGATTATGCACGTGTCTGTTTGCACTACTGTTGTACCAATACTCAATGTGACATCCAAATAACTTGGCCTGAATATTTGTTTTTATGTTGCCAGGTTTGACACATCTACAGTAAACAAATAAGGTAAGTACACTCCTTACATTTCAGGGAGCATTTTTGTTACAGTATACCAGGGGTGTCCATAGTGCGGTCAATTATTGTTTTTCATTTGCCTGCCGGACATTATACAGACAAAAGGGCCTGAATTAACTAAAAAACAAATACAACGCGCTAAACAGCATGTGCAAATAATAAAATAGGTTGTACTAGTGTTGTCCCGATTCCAATATTTTGGTACCAGTACCAAAATGCATTTTGATACTTTTTGGTACTTTTTGATACTTTTCTAAATAAAGGAAACCACAAAAAATGGCATTATTGGCTTTATTTGAACAAAAAATGTTAGTGTACATGAAACATATGTTTATTATTGTAATTTAGTCCTTAAATAGAATGTTGAACATACTAGACAACTTGTCTTTTAGTAGTAAGTAAACAAACAAAGACTCCTAATTAGTCTATGCAGTAACATATTGTGTCATTTATACACCTATTATTTTCTACACATTATGAGGGACAAACTGTAAAAATGAATTATTAATCCATTTGTTCATTTACTGTTAATATCTGCTTAATTTCTGTTTTAACATGTTCTATCTACACTTCTGCTAAAATGTAATAATCACTTATTCTTCTCTTCTTTGATACTTGACATTAGTTTTGGATGATACCACACATTTAGGTATCGACCCGATACCAAGTAGTTGCAGGATCATACAATAACATATAATACCTAATAAACCAATAATAATATGGTTAAAAAATACTGATGTAAAGGATAGGTGTCGCGCTGTTTTCTGTTGTAACATGTTCTATCTACACTTCTGTTAAAATATAATAATCACTTATTCTTCTCTTCTTTGATACTTGACATTAGTTTTGGATGATACCACACATTTAGGTATGGATCCGATACCAAGTAGTTACAGGATCATACATTGGTCATATTCAAAGTCCTCATGTGTCCAGGGACATATTTACTGACTTTATAAACATAATATAGATTTAAAAAAAGGAAAAATGATTTTGTGATAATAAAAAATATCAGTGTAATCATAGTAGTATTGACTAGATACGCTCCCCTTGTTGGTATCATTACAGTGGATGTCAGGTGTAGATCCACCCATGGCATTTGTTTACATTGTGACGCAGGTGAGCTACGGCGTGTCGTGAAGCATGTTTAATTATTCCTCGTCCTGCCGTGATAATGCTACTTGTAAGAAACTTACTTTATTTGTCACCATGGAGGCCAGGATTAGTGATTTAGAAGTAGCTAAAACACTGTGGATGGACGTTAGCCGCTAGCTAGCTAGCCAAGTCTTAAAGCACCTCTTTTTGAGGGTGTTTCAGTGTTATAACTTCACCTTTATCTTTACTTTTTACGCCAAAATGCGTCCATTCTCCCTTTTCTGTCTACACACTGCGTCTGCTTGTAAGTGCTCTGTGTGTGTGCGCTGCCCAACATGCTCCTCTGCTCGTAAAACCAGCAATTTCATGACGTGACGAACCAACGGGGTTGTGGAGGACCGGTACTTTTTAGAGGCGGTATAGTACCAAATATGATTAATTAGTATCGTGGTACTATACTAACTGTTCAAGAAAGGAGACAGAAGAGAGTGTGGGAATTATCGAGGCATCTCACTTTTAGCCATTGTCAGTAAAATATTCTCAAGAATGCTTCTGAATAGGTTGAATGAACAGATCTTGCCAGAGCTACTTCCAGAAACTCAATGTGGCTTCAGACAAGGAAGGAGCACAATGGACATGATCTTTTGTCTGAAACAAGTGCAGGAAAAGTGTATTGAGCAGAACATGCCGCTCTATGTGGTCTTCATTGACTTCAGTAAAGCTTTCGACAAGGTTTCAAGGCAAGGATTGTGGAAAGTTCTCAAGAAGTATGGATGTACAGACAAGTTTGTTGAGCTTATTGAGGCGCTTCATACGGACATGCAGGCAAATGTGGCACTGGGTGGATCTGTCTCGAAGGACTTCCCAGTCAGCAATGGAGTGAAGCAGGGCTGTGTTCTAGCACCAACCCTGTTGTCACTCTACCTATCAGCCATGCTCGAGGTTGCTTTCAAGGACACATCAAAGGGGGTCTACATCCGGACAAGAACAGATGCAGATCTGTTCAAGGTTGCTCACCTTCGAGCAAAGAGCAAGACAACAGTAAAGGTTGTGAGAGAATTGCTGTTTGCGGACGACAGTGCTATAGTTGCGCACAATGTAGAAGACATACAAGATCTTGTGAACAAGTTTGCAGCAACAGCTAGTCAGTTCAGTCTCAAAATAAACATCAAGAAGACGAAATGCTTGTACCAGCCACCCAAGTATGAGCCCACATCCTCCCTACCAGGGGAGGTCTGTGTCATGGGAGACCCACTTTTGCAATGCCGGACATTCAAGTACCTCGGAAGCACAGTGACAGAAAATGCCAAGCTTGATGATGAGATCAAACTGAGGATGGGGAGAGCGAGTGCTGTGTTTGGGAAATTAAGGGAAAGACTCTGGAACAACAGGCATGTCTCTATTTGCGTCAAGTGCAAGGTGTACAGAGCAACTGTGCTAGCTACACTTTTGTACGGTGCTGAAACCTGGACCCTCTACAGGTTGCAAGTCAGAAAACTTCACGCCTACATGATGCGCCACCTTCGGACCATCATGGACATCTCCTGGAGAGACAAAATCCCGAACACAGAGGTCCTAAGTCGTGCTGGACTGCCATCGATGGATGACATCTTAACCCAAACAAACCTGAGATGGGTCGGGCATGTAGAGAGAATGAGTCACGAGCGGCTCCCTCGGCATCTGCTCTACTCACAGCTGGAGGAAGGGAAACGAAACAGAGGGAGGCAAAGGCTACGGTACAAGGACACCGTTAAACGGAATTTGAGGGAACTGAAGATCAACACTGCAACCTGGCAGCTGAAGGCAAAAGACCGGGCTGAGTGGAGGACTATGATCCGACCGAAATGAAACAGTCATTGTCGCGCCCGACAGACTGCTATGATGACTATACTAATGTTGGTATACCATACAACCCTAGGTTGTACTATGAGTGGGCGTGTTGAATGTGATCTACTAACACTGCATAGGTAGTTAAAAAGTGTTGCAGACCACCTTATATAAATGAGGATTTGCCGTGCAAACGGGGCTTTTACTACGTAGACCATCATTTTCTGCACACACATGTAGAAAATATTTTATAGTAATATATTTCCTGAAAAAAAACAACAACAACAACATTGAAGTGAAGTGAAGTGAATTATATTTTATATAGCGCTTTTTCTCTAGTGACTCAAAGCGCTTTACATAGTGAAACCCAATATCTAAGTTACATTTAAACCAGTGTGGGTGGCACTGGGAGCAGGTGGGTAAAGTGTCTTGCCCAAGGACACAACGGCAATGACTAGGATGGCAGAAGCGGGGATCAAACCTGCAACCCTCAAGTTGCTGGCACGGCCACTCTACCAACCGAGCTATACCGCCCCAACATTAAAAAATAACGCCAGCAGATACCAAAAGCCATCACTTGAACTCTCAGAGCATTGAATCGATCACAACTGGACTGCTTGGCTTGTCTTAGAAGACTTTCGCCGCTTGTAGGCTTCATCAGTTTTTGATCACAGACTTAGATTCCTAATATCCTCAATCTCGTTACCCTGCGTAATGACAATAAAGCTGATTCTGATTCTGATTCTAAAGTCACCTCCCAGGACCAGAGTTCCCCATGCTCCCTACCACAAATACATTTAAACCGTCACAAATTGATTTGGCGCTAAATAGTCATCCTCGCTCACTAACACATTATAGTAATGTCTCTAACTTTTTGTTTAAAAAAAAGTCCAAACGGCATCTAAACTGCTTCTGTACACACCTCATACGAACCGCGTGTGCCAGAGAATACAATACAGCAGGAAGGACCAGCGTTGCCAACCTCACGACTAACGACTAAGAAACGATCCTCAAGCCCTGACTGGAAGGCGAGGCAGGCATAAATAGAAGCCAGTTGACTAGCAACAATGACCAGGTGTGGCCAGGCTGCCAATCAGCGACAGGTGAGGGGAAAACGGGCAGAGCTGTGCATCCTCCACAGCATAGCTGCGAGTGGCCTTCACGAAGCGGGTACCAGACACTTCTTTTTGTTGGAGGAAGGAGCTGTTGGTCAGGGGCGTACACAGCCGTAGAAGACAGGGAAGGCAGAAGGGAACTCGGAGGATAGGCAGCAACACGTCTAGTGCAGAGTCCCAACAGGACACCAGGATGGACAGCGCGGTGGTCTCCAGAGGAGCCGTCACCGTACCAGCAGGATTTTGAGTTTCGAGCGGACGAGATGCCAGCACATGAAGATGCTGGACTCTGGGGAGTCTAGGAGCCAGAGTAGGTGGCGCTTTGGCTTTCGCAAACTCGGGAGATGGCACGGGCAAAGCTTGGGCTTTGGGAAGCCTCGGGGTAGGAGTAGGCGGGGCTCGGTCTTTGGGAAGCCGACACCAGCCAAGCTGCTTTGGAAAGCCTGGGAGCTGGTATCTGCCCAACTTGAGGGAGAAGAATCGAGCTGCACAAACCTGGCCTTCATTTACTCCAGGACATATGCAGTCCAAAAGGTTGGCTGCACGTTGCCAACAGGCGTCGCTTCGAGGTCACTTTCTGGCTCAAGGATTCTGTCATGAACTTGCATGGCTGCGGTGGTTGTGACCCCAAGATGCGGGAGACAGTAGGACGATGTACAGGTAAGACAAGCATTTAATTATTGTAACAACAGCAGCTCACATGCATGCTAACAGACTCAGTAACAAAAAAACAATCCTTGGGCCCTGAATGGAGGGCAAGGCAGGCATAAATAGAAGCTAACTGACTAGCAACCACGACCAGGTGTGGCCAGGCTGCCAAACAGTGACATATAAAAATAATAATATTGGATTAGACTTTATATCGCGCTTTTCTATTATTAGTTACTCAAAGCGCTCACAGAGAAGTGGGAACCCATCATTCATTCACATCTGGTGTAGACTGACGGAAGCGAGGCTGCCAATTTGCGCCTACGGCCCCTCCGACCACCACCTATCACTCATTCATCATTCATTCACCAGAGAAGCCGTCACCGGACAAGCAGAAATTCGAGTTTTGAGCGGACAAGACGCCAGCACATGAAGATGCTGGGATCTGGGAAGTCTAGGAGCTAGAATAGGTGGTGCTTTGGCTTTCGCAAACTGTGAAGTGGGCATGGGCAAAGCTTGGGCTTTGGGAAGCCTCGGGGTAGGTAGTAGTCAGGGCTCGGTCTTTGGGAAGCCAAGAAGCGGACACCAGCAGAGCTGCTTTGGAAAGCCTGGGAGCTGGTATCGGCCCAACATGAGGGAGAAGAAACGGGCTTGCCGTGCGTTAGGATTGCACAACCCTGGCCTTCATTTACTCCAGGAAATGTGCAGTCCAAAAGGTTGGCTCCACGTCGCCAACAGGCGCCGCTTTGAGGTCACTTTCTGGCTCAAGGATTCTGTCACGAACTCGCATGGCTGCGGTAGTTGTGACCCCAAGACGCGGGAGACAGTAGGACGATGTACAGGTAAGACAAGTATTTAATTATTGTAACAACAGCAGCTCACATGCATGCTAACAGAGTCGGTGACAAAGAAACAATCTTCGGGCCCTGAATGGAAGGCGAGGCAGGCATAAATAGAAGCCAACTGACTGGCAACCACGACCAGGAGTGGCCAGGCTGCCAATCAGTGACAGGCGAGGGGAAAACGGACACATTGGTGATGAGCAGAGCTGTGCATCCTCCACAGCACAGCTGCGAATGCCCTTCACGAAGTGGATGCCAGACACTTCTTTTTGTCGGAGAAAGGAGCTGTTGATCAGAGGCGTACCCAGCCGTAGAAGCCAGGGAAGAGCAGAAGGGGGCTACGAGGACGTGCAGCAACACGTCTAGTGCAGAGTCCCAACAGGACACCAGGATGGACAGCGCGGTGGTCTTCCGAGGAGCCGTCACCGGACCAGCAGGAATTTGAGTTTCCAGCGGACGAGACGCCAGCACTTGAAGATGCTTGGCTCTGGGAAGTCTAGGAGCCAGAGTAAGTAGAGCTTTGGCTTTTGCAAACTGTGGAGAGGGCACGGGCAAAGCTTGGGCTTTGTGAAGTCTCGGGGTAGGAGTAGGCGGAGCTCGGTCTTTGGGAAGCCGAGAAGCCGACACCAGCGGAGCTGCTTTGGAAAGCCTGGGAGCTGGTATCGGCCCAACTTGAGGGAGAAGAAACGAGCTTGCCGTGAGTTGGTACTGCGCAAACCTGGCCTTCATTTACTCCAAGAAGTTGGTAGTTGTGACCCCAAGATGCAGGAGACAAGAGGATGATGTACAGCTAAGACAAGTATTTAATAATTGTAACAACAGCAGCTCACATGCATACTAACAGAGTCGGTAACAAAGAAACAATCCTCGAGCCCTGATGGGAGGGCGAGGCAGGCACTAATAGAAGCCAACTGACTGGCAACCACGACCAGGAGTGGCCAGGCTGCCAATCAGTGACAGGTGAGGGGAAAACGGACACATTGGTGATGAGCAGAGCTGTGCATCCTCCACAGCACAGCTGAGAGTGCCCTTCACGAAGTGGATGCCAGACACTTCTTTTTGTCGGAGAAAGGAGCTGTTGATCAGAGGCGTACCCAGCCGTAGAAGCCAGGGAAGAGCAGAAGGGGGCTACGAGGATGTGCAGCAACACATCTAGTGCAGAGTCCCAACAAGACACCAGGATGGACAGCGCGGTGGTCTTCCGAGGAGCCGTCACCGGACCAGCAGGAATTTGAGTTTCCAGTGGACGAGACGCCAGCACTTGAAGATGCTTGGCTCTGGGAAGTCTAGGAGCCAGAGTAAGTAGAGCTTTGGCTTTTGCAAACTGTGGAGAGGGCACGGGCAAAGCTTGGGCTTTGTAAAGCCTCGGGGTAGGAGTAGGCGGAGCTCGGTCTTTGGGAAGCCGAGAAGCCGACACCAGCCGAGCTGCTTTGGAAAGCCTGGGAGCTGGTATCGGCCAAACTTGAGGGAGAAGAAACGAGCTTGCCGTGGGTTGGGACTGCGCTAACCTGGCCTTCATTTACTCCAAGAAATGTGCAGTCCAGAAGGTTGGCTCCACGTCGCCAACAGGCGCCGCTTCGAGGTCACTTCCTGGCTCAAGGATTCTGTCACGAACTCGCATGGCTGCGGTAGTTGTGACCCCAAGATGCGGGAGACAGTAGGACGATGTACAGGTAAGACAAGTATTTAATTATTGTAACAACAGCAGCTCACATGCATGCTAACAGAGTCGGTAACAAAGAAACAATCCTCGGGCCCTGAATGGAGGGCGAGGCAGGCATAAATAGAAGCCAACTGACTGGCAACCACAACCAGGTGTGGCCAGGCTGCCAATCAGTAACAGGTGAGGGGAAAACGGGCACATTGGTGATGAGCAGAGCTGTGCATCCTCCACAGCACAGCTGAGAGTGCCCTTCATGAAGTGGATGCCAGACACTTCTTTTTGTCGGAGGAAGGAGCTGTTGATCAGAGGCGTACCCAGCCGTAGAAACCAGGGAAGAGCAGAAGGGGGCTACGAGGACGTGCAGCAATACGTCTAGTGCAGAGTCCCAACAGGACACCAGGATGGACAGCGCGGTGGTCTTCCGAGGAGCCGTCACCGGACCAGCAGGAATTTGAGTTTCCAGCGGACGAGACGCCAGCACTTGAAGATGCTTGGCTCTGGGAAGTCTAGGAGCCAGAGTAAGTAGAGCTTTGGCTTTCGCAAACTGTGGAGAGGGCACGGGCAAAGCTTGGGCTTTGTAAAGCCTCGGGGTAGGAGTAGGCGGAGCTCGGTCTTTGGGAAGCCGAGAAGCCGACACCAGCCGAGCTGCTTTGGAAAGCCTGGGAGCTGGTATCGGCCAAACTTGAGGGAGAAGAAACGAGCTTGCCGTGGGTTGGGACTGCGCTAACCTGGCCTTCATTTACTCCAAGAAATGTGCAGTCCAGAAGGTTGGCTCCACGTCGCCAACAGGCGCCGCTTCGAGGTCACTTTCTGGCTCAAGGATTCTGTCACGAACTCGCATGGCTGCGGTAGTTGTGACCCCAAGATGCGGGAGACAGTAGGACGATGTACAGGTAAGACAAGTATTTAATTATTGTAACAACAGCAGCTCACATGCATGCTAACAGAGTCGGTAACAAAGAAACAATCCTCGGGCCCTGAATGGAGGGCGAGGCAGGCATAAATAGAAGCCAACTGACTGGCAACCACAACCAGGTGTGGCCAGGCTGCCAATCAGTAACAGGTGAGGGGAAAACGGGCACATTGGTGATGAGCAGAGCTGTGCATCCTCCACAGCACAGCTGAGAGTGCCCTTCATGAAGTGGATGCCAGACACTTCTTTTTGTCGGAGGAAGGAGCTGTTGATCAGAGGCGTACCCAGCCGTAGAAACCAGGGAAGAGCAGAAGGGGGCTACGAGGACGTGCAGCAATACGTCTAGTGCAGAGTCCCAACAGGACACCAGGATGGACAGCGCGGTGGTCTTCCGAGGAGCCGTCACCGGACCAGCAGGAATTTGAGTTTCCAGCGGACGAGACGCCAGCACTTGAAGATGCTTGGCTCTGGGAAGTCTAGGAGCCAGAGTAAGTAGAGCTTTGGCTTTCGCAAACTGTGGAGAGGGCACGGGCAAAGCTTGGGCTTTGTGAAGCCTCGGGGTAGGAGTAGGCGGAGCTCGGTCTTTGGGAAGCCGAGAAGCTGACACCAGCCGAGCTGCTTTGGAAAGCCTGGGAGCTGGTATCGGCCCAACTTGAGGGAGAAGAAACCAGCTTGCCGTGAGTTGGTACTGCGCAAACCTGGCCTTCATTTACTCCAAGAAGTTGGTAGTTGTGACCCCAAGATGCAGGAGACAAGAGGATGATGTACAGCTAAGACAAGTATTTAATTATTGTAACAACAGCAGCTCACATGCATGCTAACAGAGTTGGTAACAAAGAAACAATCCTGGAGCCCTGACGGGAGGGCGAGGCAGGCACTAATAGAAGCCAACTGATTGGCAACCACAACCAAGTGTGATGAGGCTGCCAATCAGCGACAGGTGAAGGGAAAAAGCGCTCAGGGAGACAGACAGAAAATGGAAATAAAATAAGAGCACTGACCAGGAAATAAACACAAACTAAGGAAACAACAGAACATGTGACACCTGACATGACAGATCGTCAAACAAATGTTTTTTTTCTTCAACCATCGGTGCTATGCGAAGGGAAATCAATGTAGGAACATTTCTGCTTTTCACTGGAGGTGCTTTTTCAATTTTCCACTTTGTAGCCCTTTTCAAGCTGGTTGTGTGTGGGATGCAAGTTTGCATGTTTGTTTACAGAGAGCAGCAGTCTGTTGTTTTGACAGGCAGTCTGGAGCCGCCACTGCGAGGAACCCTCATTAGCTCATGCAGCTAGAAGTGCTCCAATCCTTTCAGGGAACAACACAGCAAGCCTGGGAAATAACACAATCGCTCCAGGGACAAAACCATTTCAAATCAGCAACGAGTCCAACGTGGCGTGCTTGTGTGAAAGTTTTGCCTGCAGGCGCCAGAAGGCTCCGACACCTCCGCCCTGTGGTGCGAGTTTTCAGCCAAGCTGTTGGGCAGAATGTGAGGAAATTAGCCGCACGGCAGCAATTCCTTCCCACATGGCCGATGTTTGTGTTGTCACATAAATAAATGAGTCTCCGCACTCCCAACAGTCCAACACTGTCATTAGAGCAAACACTGTTTACCTGACAAAGAAATTGCCAGTTGGGCATGTGTTAGGTTTCTCACAGCGCTGAAAAAAAGAAGAATTGATAATGGTTGAGGAACTGCAGTTCTTTGGAAGGAAGGAAGGAAGGAAGGATGTTCATTGTTATTGCACAAGTACAACAACATTTCATTTCCAGCACAAACCTGTTGGAGAGCAGACACACTTCGGACAGGGCAACAGAACAGGAACCTTGATGGGCCGCCACATAAAAAGTGGGAAAAAATAAATGTTCTTCTCATGAACAATCCCTGAGAGACACCTGTATAACAACCACGCTTGTTATTGTAAGAGCAAACACCGAGGCACTGCTTTTCTAGCATAGTTACACGTTGCTTTGCGATGGCATGCTACAGCATTAGCCGCGAGCTAGCTTCTGCATCAGCAGCTGAATTGCATGAGTTTGTAACGCACAACACAATGTGATAGGACACCAATCTGTACTGAGTGAAAAACATAAACAATCATATTGCAGTATCTGTAAAGTATTAGCCCACATTTTGTTTTGTTTTGTTTGTACAAGGCAAGCTGGACAGGGTGTGTAGTAATAACAAGCATGAAGTGCTGCAAGTATCATGATACATTTAAATAAATTCCGTTAATGCTTGAATTGATCAAAATACAATAAATATTGTACATATTACATATTGATACGATTCTGTCTGTTAATACATTATATGCCTGGTTCTCAAACTTTTTCACCAAGCACCACCTCAGAAAACACTTGGCTCTGGAGAGCCAAGTACCATGGTAATGACCAACTAGAGTTGGAAGATATGATCATTTAAAATTAATTATTTCAAATATGTTTATTTTAATGTATAATTCTATGGCTGGATGTAATAAGGAGTCAGAAAAAATACAAATAAAAATACAATTAATTTGGATGTTTTTAGCAAAATATAGTAAAAATGTAATTAGTTTTTTTTGGTTTTTTTTATTAATAAATATATTTATTTTTAGGTAAAATAAACATAATAATACAATTTATCTCTAGTTTGGATGATTTAGTTCTTGTCCTCCCGTCTCTTCCCCAAGTATGGCTCCATGAGCTGGGCAACCGCCTGGCGATGCCCTACGTCAACAACACGGTCGGCGGCCCGTCGGTGCACAGCTCGTACATCGCCGCCCTCTGCTTCACCCTCAGCCGGACGCCTCGTATGGAATAACGTGATTGGGCAGGCACGCTGTTTATATCGTGGGAAAGCGGACGTGAAAAAAGGCTGTCTTCACTCAGGTCCGCATGGAGCTGGAGGGGGCGTGGCCTTCAGCTCTGGCTGAAAATCGGGAGATTTTCGGGAGAATATTTGTCTCGGGAGGTTTTCGGGAGAGGCGCTGAATTTCGGGAGTCTCCCAGAAAATCCGTGAGGGTTGGCAAGTATGATCTCGACGTGTCAATCACTGGATGTGTGCTGTCACAGTGATTCATGAAGAGAATAATTATAGTCTTGCCCTAAAGAACAGTCTCATATATCCTTTGATGGACAGCATAATGGAACAGTTGATAAAATAGTGAGCTTTCTTTCAGCACAATAATTCACTTTTATTCCTGCTTGCTTATATTACCTTGTACTAGGCCGGTCAAATTATCCCGTTAATTGTGATTCATTAAAATGTATATCATATTTAGCACATTACGTTTTTAAATCACGTTAATCACATTTTTAATATCGAGCGTTGCTGTCTCGGTCTCTACTCCTCTTCTTCTGCTTGACTTTGTGGGGGTGGCAGTGCTTTACGCTTAGCTTTTTTCACTAAAACGATTAGTAGCACAGATTTATTTATTTTGTAGCACAGAACATTTTTTGCAGCAATAAGAAATGTCCTAAATATCACAATTTCATTATTGTGAATGAATGATGAAAGTAGCTTACCACCAGCAGGTGTGAATGAATGATGAAAGTAGCTTACCACCAGCAGGTGTGAATGAATGATGAAAGTAGCTCGCCACCAGCAGGTGTGAATGAATGATGAAAGTAGTTCACCACCAGCAGGTGTGAAATTAATGATGAAAGTAGCTTACCACCACCAGGTGTGAAATGAATGATGAAAGTAGCTTACCACCACCAGCAGGTGTGAATGAATGATGAAAGTAGTTCACCACCAGCAGGTGTGAATGAATGATGAAAGTAGTTCACCACCAGCAGGTGTGAATGAATGATGAAAGTAGCTTACCACCATCAGGTGTGAATGAATGATGAAAGTAGCTTGCCACCAGCAGGTGTGAAATTAATGATGAAAGTAGCTTACCACCACCAGGTGTCAATGAATGATGAAAGTAGTTTACCACCACCAGGTGTGAATGAATGATGAAAGTAGTTCACCACCAGCAGGTGTGAATGAATGATGAAAGTAGTTTACCACCAGCAGGTGTGAATGAATGATGAAAATAGCTTGCCACCAGCAGGTGTGAATGAATGATGAAAGTAGTTTACCACCATCAGGTGTGAATGAATGATGAAAGTAGCTTACCACCATCAGGTGTGAATGAATGATGAAAGTAGCTTGCCACCAGCAGGTGTGAATGAATGATGAAAGTAGCTTACTACCACCAGGTGTGAATGAAGGATGAAAGTAGTTCACCACCGCCAGGTGTGACTGAAGGATGAAAGTAACTTACCGCTAACAGGTGTGAATGAATGATGAAAGTAGTTTACCGCCGCCAGGTGTGAATGAATGATGAAAGTAGCTTACCACCGCCAGGTGTGAATGAATGATGAAAGTAGCTTACCACCAGCAGGTGTGAATGAATGATGAAAGTAGTTTACCACCAGCAGGTGTGAATGAATGATGAAAGTAGTTTACCACCAGCAGGTGTGAATGAATAATGAAAGTAGTTTACCACCAGCAGGTGTGAATGAATGATGAAAGTAGCTTGCCACCAGCAGGTGTGAATGAATGATGAAAGTAGTTCACCACCACCAGGTGTGAATGAATGATAAAAGTAGCTTACCACCAGCAGGTGTGAATGAATGATGAAAGTAGCTTACCACCAGCAGGTGTGAATGAATGATGAAAGTAGCTTGCCACCAGCAGGTGTGAATGAATGATGAAAGTAGCTTGCCACCAGCAGGTGTGAATGAATGATGAAAGTAGCTTACCACCAGCAGGTGTGAATGAATGATGAAAGTAGCTTACCACCAGGAGGTGTGAATGAATGATGAAAGTAGTTCACCACCAGCAGGTGTGAATGAATGATGAAAGTAGTTCACCACCACCAGGTGTGAATGAATGATGAAAGTAGCTTACCACCAGCAGGTGTGAATGAATGATGGAAGTAGCTTACCACCAGCAGGTGTGAATGAATGATGAAAGCAGCTTACCACAAGCAGGTGTGAATGAATGATGAAAGTAGTTCACCACCAGCAGGTGTGAAATTAATGATGAAAGTAGTTCACCACCAGCAGGTGTGAATGAATGATGAAAGTAGCTTACCACCATCAGGTGTGAATGAATGATGAAAGTAGCTTGCCACCAGCAGGTGTGAATGAATGATGAAAGTAGTTCACCACCACCAGCTGTGAATGAATGATGAAAGTAGCTTACCACCAGCAGGTGTGAATGAATGATGAAAGTAGCTTACCACCAGCAGGTGTGAATGAATGATGAAAGTAGCTTGCCACCAGCAGGTGTGAATGAATGATGAAAGTAGTTCACCACCAGCAGGTGTGAAATGAATGATGAAAGTAGCTTACCACCAGCAGGTGTGAATGAATGATGGCTTCTCATTTCTCTGTGAAGTGCTTTGAGTGTCTAGAAAAGTGCTCTATAAATCTAATCCATTATTATTATTATGACCTTGTTGTTGCAGGTAAACAATATTATAGGACACACACAAAAAGGTATTAGCTAGGAACACCAACCTGCCAACTGCTTCATGATGCGGTGTGACATGTCGTGTTCTGAACATTACTTGTGAAAAGTCATTAATTATAGTTACTTGTTACTTTAAAGTAGTTTTAGCATAATAGGTCCAAGCAAAATTCCAGATATTTCCGAACAGGCGCAATTTTGGGGTCCTCATACGCACACCATAATAATACCTGTATGTTGAAGCACAGTACGTCTGACTAGGGTAGCCACAATGCTTCGTCAGTCCATTACGCAGTGTAGCTTTGTAGCTTACCAAAGTCGTACCACACACATTTTTGAGCACCGTTTGTAATGTTCTTTATTCTCAATGAAACATTTTGGTCTCGCTTGCTTACCGGTAATTGCTCGCATCATTTATTAAAACAGGTGTTAACCTGCAGTCCACGCGTATCTCTTATGTGTGACTGCCATCTACTGGTCACACTTATTACACCTTGTACCATAAAAGATTGGTTTGATGTTAGCACAACCAGAATTAATACGTGCTGGTTATAAAGCGCACTGGATTTTAAGTGTGCTTTATGGTCCAAAAAAATACAGTAATTAGAAAGGTTAATGGACTAATGATGATTACATTATTTGAACTTGATTCATAAACAATTTACAGTACCTTAAGATCATTTTCCTTCAACATTTACCTTGAAAATCAACTTTTACCTTGAAAATCAACTTTTACCTTGAAAATCATTTTGTGTCTTGAAAATCAACTTTTACCTTGAAAATCATTTTTTGTCTGGAAAATCAACTTTTACCTTGAAAATCAACTTTTACCTTGAAAATCAACTTTTACCTTGAAAATCATTTTTTGTCTGGAAAATCAACTTTTACTTTGAAAATCATTTTTTGTCTGGAAAATCAACTTTTACCTTGAAAATATTTTTTTGTCATGAAAATCAACTTTTACCTTGAAAATCATTTTTTATCTTGAAAATCAACTTTTACCTTGAAATCATTGTTTTCCTTGAAAATCAACTTTAACCTTGAAAATATTTTTTTGTCATGAAAATCAACTTTTACCTTGAAAATTAACTTTTACCTTGAAAATAATTTTTTGTCTTGAAAATCAACTTTTACCTTGAAAATCATTTTTTGTCTTGAAAATCAACTTTAACCTTGAAAATATTTTTTTGTCATGAAAATCTACTTTAACCTTGAAAATATTTTTTTGTCATGAAAATCAACTTTTACCTTGAAAATCAACTTTTACCTTGAAAATCATTTTTTGTCTTGAAAATCAACTTTTACCTTGAAAATCATTTTTTGTCTGGAAAATCAACTTTTACCTTGAAAATCAACTTTTACCTTGAAAATCAACTTTTACCTTGAAAATCATTTTTTGTCTTGAAAATCAACTTTTACTTTGAAAATCATTTTTTGTCTGGAAAATCAACTTTTACCTTGAAAATATTTTTTTGTCATGAAAATCAACTTTTACCTTGAAAATCATTTTTTATCTTGAAAATCAACTTTTACCTTGAAAATCATTGTTTTCCTTGAAAATCAACTTTAACCTTGAAAATATTTTTTTGTCATGAAAATCAACTTTTACCTTGAAAATTAACTTTTACCTTGAAAATAATTTTTTGTCTTGAAAATCAACTTTTACCTTGAAAATCATTTTTTGTCTTGAAAATCAACTTTAACCTTGAAAATATTTTTTTGTCATGAAAATCTACTTTAACCTTGAAAATATTTTTTTGTCATGAAAATCAACTTTTACCTTGAAAATCAACTTTTACCTTGAAAATCATTTTTTGTCTTGAAAATCAACTTTTACCTTGAAAATCATTTTTTGTCTGGAAAATCAACTTTTACCTTGAAAATCAACTTTTACCTTGAAAATCAACTTTTACCTTGAAAATCATTTTTTGTCTTGAAAATCAACTTTTACTTTGAAAATCATTTTTTGTCTGGAAAATCAACTTTTACCTTGAAAATATTTTTTTGTCATGAAAATCAACTTTTACCTTGAAAATCATTTTTTATCTTGAAAATCAACTTTTACCTTGAAAATCATTGTTTTCCTTGAAAATCAACTTTAACCTTGAAAATATTTTTTTGTCATGAAAATCAACTTTTACCTTGAAAATTAACTTTTACCTTGAAAATAATTTTTTGTCTTGAAAATCAACTTTTACCTTGAAAATCATTTTTTGTCTTGAAAATCAACTTTAACCTTGAAAATATTTTTTTGTCATGAAAATCTACTTTAACCTTGAAAATATTTTTTTGTCATGAAAATCAACTTTTACCTTGAAAATCAACTTTTACCTTGAAAATCATTTTTTGTCTTGAAAATCAACTTTTACCTTGAAAATCATTTTTTGTCTGGAAAATCAACTTTTACCTTGAAAATCAACTTTTACCTTGAAAATCAACTTTTACCTTGAAAATCATTTTTTGTCTTGAAAATCAACTTTTACTTTGAAAATCATTTTTTGTCTGGAAAATCAACTTTTACCTTGAAAATATTTTTTTGTCATGAAAATCAACTTTTACCTTGAAAATCATTTTTTATCTTGAAAATCAACTTTTACCTTGAAAATCATTGTTTTCCTTGAAAATCAACTTTAACCTTGAAAATATTTTTTTGTCATGAAAATCAACTTTTACCTTGAAAATTAACTTTTACCTTGAAAATAATTTTTTGTCTTGAAAATCAACTTTTACCTTGAAAATCATTTTTTGTCTTGAAAATCAACTTTAACCTTGAAAATATTTTTTTGTCATGAAAATCTACTTTAACCTTGAAAATATTTTTTTGTCATGAAAATCAACTTTTACCTTGAAAATCAACTTTTACCTTGAAAATCATTTTTTGTCTTGAAAATCAACTTTTACCTTGAAAATCATTTTTTGTCTGGAAAATCAACTTTTACCTTGAAAATCAACTTTTACCTTGAAAATCAACTTTTACCTTGAAAATCATTTTTTGTCTTGAAAATCAACTTTTACTTTGAAAATCATTTTTTGTCTGGAAAATCAACTTTTACCTTGAAAATATTTTTTTGTCATGAAAATCAACTTTTACCTTGAAAATCATTTTTTATCTTGAAAATCAACTTTTACCTTGAAAATCATTGTTTTCCTTGAAAATCAACTTTAACCTTGAAAATATTTTTTTGTCATGAAAATCAACTTTTACCTTGAAAATTAACTTTTACCTTGAAAATAATTTTTTGTCTTGAAAATCAACTTTTACCTTGAAAATCATTTTTTGTCTTGAAAATCAACTTTAACCTTGAAAATATTTTTTTGTCATGAAAATCTACTTTAACCTTGAAAATATTTTTTTGTCATGAAAATCAACTTTTACCTTGAAAATCAACTTTTACCTTGAAAATCATTTTTTGTCTTGAAAATCAACTTTTACCTTGAAAATCATTTTTTGTCTGGAAAATCAACTTTTACCTTGAAAATCAACTTTTACCTTGAAAATCAACTTTTACCTTGAAAATCATTTTTTGTCTTGAAAATCAACTTTTACTTTGAAAATCATTTTTTGTCTGGAAAATCAACTTTTACCTTGAAAATATTTTTTTGTCATGAAAATCAACTTTTACCTTGAAAATCATTTTTTATCTTGAAAATCAACTTTTACCTTGAAAATCATTGTTTTCCTTGAAAATCAACTTTAACCTTGAAAATATTTTTTTGTCATGAAAATCAACTTTTACCTTGAAAATTAACTTTTACCTTGAAAATAATTTTTTGTCTTGAAAATCAACTTTTACCTTGAAAATCATTTTTTGTCTTGAAAATCAACTTTAACCTTGAAAATATTTTTTTGTCATGAAAATCTACTTTAACCTTGAAAATATTTTTTTGTCATGAAAATCAACTTTTACCTTGAAAATCAACTTTTACCTTGAAAATCATTTTTTGTCTTGAAAATCAACTTTTACCTTGAAAATCATTTTTTGTCTGGAAAATCAACTTTTACCTTGAAAATCAACTTTTACCTTGAAAATCAACTTTTACTTTGAAAATCATTTTTTGTCTGGAAAATCAACTTTTACCTTGAAAATATTTTTTTGTCATGAAAATCAACTTTTACCTTGAAAATCATTTTTTATCTTGAAAATCAACTTTTACCTTGAAAATCATTGTTTTCCTTGAAAATCAACTTTAACCTTGAAAATATTTTTTTGTCATGAAAATCAACTTTTACCTTGAAAATTAACTTTTACCTTGAAAATAATTTTTTGTCTTGAAAATCAACTTTTACCTTGAAAATCATTTTTTGTCTTGAAAATCAACTTTAACCTTGAAAATATTTTTTTGTCATGAAAATCTACTTTAACCTTGAAAATATTTTTTTGTCATGAAAATCAACTTTTACCTTGAAAATCAACTTTTACCTTGAAAATCATTTTTTGTCTTGAAAATCAACTTTTACCTTGAAAATCATTTTTTATCTTGAAAATCAACTTTTACCTTGAAAATCATTTCTTGTCTTGAAAATCAACTTTTACCTTAAAAATCATTTTTTATCTTGAAAATCAACTTTTACCTTGAAAATCATTGTTTTCCTTGAAAATATTTTTTTGTCATGAAAATCAACTTTTACCTTGAAAATTAACTTTTACCTTGAAAATCATTTTTTGTCTTGAAAATCAACTTTTACCTTGAAAATCATTTTTTGTCTTGAAAATCAACTTTAACCTTGAAAATATTTTTTTGTCATGAAAATCTACTTTAACCTTGAAAATATTTCTTTGTCATGAAAATCAACTTTTACCTTGAAAATCAACTTTTACCTTGAAAATCATTTTTTGTCTTGAAAATCAACTTTTACCTTGAAAATCATTTTTTGTCTTGAAAATCAACTTTAACCTTGAAAATATTTTTTTGTCATGAAAATCTACTTTAACCTTGAAAATATTTCTTTGTCATGAAAATCAACTTTTACCTTGAAAATCAACTTTTACCTTGAAAATCATTTTTTGTCTTGAAAATCAACTTTTACCTTGAAAATCATTTTTCGTCTTGAAAATCAACTTTTACCTTGAAAATAATTTTTTGTCTGGAAAATCAACTTTTACCTTGAAAATCAACTTTTACCTTGAAAATCATTTTTTGTCTTGAAAATGAACTTTTACCTTGAAAATCATTTTTTATCTTGAAAATCAACTTTTACTTTGAAAATAATTTTTTACCTTGAAAATCAACTTCCATCCATCCATCCATTTTCTACCGCTTATTCCCTTTGGGGTCGCGGGGGGCGCTGGAGCCTATCTCAGCTACAATCGGGCGGAAGGCGGTGTACACCCTGGACAAGTCGCCACCTCATCTCAGGGCCGAAAATCAACTTTTACCTTGAAAATATTTTTTTGTCATGAAAATCAACTTTTACCTTGAAAATCATTTTTTGTCTTGAAAATCAACTTTTACCTTGAAAATCATTTTTTGTCTTGAAAATCAACTTTTACCTTGAAAATCATTTTTTGTCTTGAAAATCAACTTTTACCTTGAAAATCATTTTTTGTCTGGAAAATCAACTTTTACCTTGAAAATCAACTTTTACCTTGAAAATCAACTTTTACCTTGAAAATCATTTTTTGTCTTGAAAATCAACTTTTACTTTGAAAATCATTTTTTGTCTGGAAAATCAACTTTTACCTTGAAAATAATTTTTTGTCTGGAAAATCAACTTTTACCTTGAAAATCAACTTTTACCTTGAAAATCATTTTTTGTCTTGAAAATGAACTTTTACCTTGAAAATCATTTTTTATCTTGAAAATCAACTTTTACTTTGAAAATAATTTTTTACCTTGAAAATCAACTTCCATCCATCCATCCATTTTCTACCGCTTATTCCCTTTGGGGTCGCGGGGGGCGCTGGAGCCTATCTCAGCTACAATCGGGCGGAAGGCGGTGTACACCCTGGACAAGTCGCCACCTCATCTCAGGGCCGAAAATCAACTTTTACCTTGAAAATATTTTTTTGTCATGAAAATCAACTTTTACCTTGAAAATCATTTTTTGTCTTGAAAATCAACTTTTACCTTGAAAATCATTTTTTGTCTTGAAAATCAACTTTTACCTTGAAAATCATTTTTTGTCTTGAAAATCAACTTTTACCTTGAAAATCATTTTTTGTCTGGAAAATCAACTTTTACCTTGAGAATCAACTTTTACCTTGAAAATCAACTTTTACCTTGAAAATCATTTTTTGTCTTGAAAATCAACTTTTACTTTGAAAATCATTTTTTGTCTGGAAAATCAACTTTTACCTTGAAAATATTTATTTGTCATGAAAATCAACTTTTACCTTGAAAATCATTTTTTATCTTGAAAATCAACTTTTACCTTGAAAATCATTTTTTGTCTTGAAAATCAACTTTTACCTTGAAAATCATTTTTTGTCTTGAAAATCAACTTTTACCTTGAAAATAATTTTTTGTCTGGAAAATCAACTTTTACCTTGAAAATCAACTTTTACCTTGAAAATAATTTTTTGTCTTGAAAATGAACTTTTACCTTGAAAATAATTTTTTATCTTGAAAATCAACTTTTACTTTGAAAATAATTTTTTACCTTGAAAATCAACTTCCATCCATCCATCCATTTCCTACCGCTTATTCCCTTTGGGGTCGCGGGGGGCGCTGGAGCCTATCTCAGCTACAATCGGGCGGAAGGCGGTGTACACCCTGGACAAGTCGCCACCTCATCTCAGGGCCGAAAATCAACTTTTACCTTGAAAATATTTTTTTGTCATGAAAATCAACTTTTACCTTGAAAATCATTTTTTGTCTTGAAAATCAACTTTTACCTTGAAAATCATTTTTTGTCTTGAAAATCAACTTTTACCTTGAAAATCATTTTTTGTCTTGAAAATCAACTTTTACCTTGAAAATCATTTTTTGTCTTGAAAATCAACTTTTACCTAGAAAATAATTTTTTGTCTGGAAAATCAACTTTTACCTTGAAAATCAACTTTTACCTTGAAAATCATTTTTTGTCTTGAAAATCAACTTTTACTTTGAAAATCATTTTTTGTCTGGAAAATCAACTTTTACCTTGAAAATATTTTTTTGTCATGAAAATCAACTTTTACCTTGAAAATCATTTTTTATCTTGAAAATCAACTTTTACCTTGAAAATCATTTTTTGTCTTGAAAATCAACTTTTACCTTGAAAATCATTTTTTGTCTGGAAAATCAACTTTTACCTTGAAAATCAACTTTTACCTTGAAAATCAACTTTAACCTTGAAAATATTTTTTGTCATGAAAATCAACTTTTACCTTGAAAATCAACTTTTACCTTGAAAATCAACTTTTACCTTGAAAATAATTTGTTGTCTTGAAAATCAACTTTTACCTTGAAAATCAATTTTTATCATGAAAATCAACTTTTACCTTGAAAATAATTTTTTGTCTTGAAAATCAACTTTTACCTTGAAAATAATTTTTTTCCTTGAAAATCAACTTTTACCTTGAAAATATTTTTTTGTCATAAAAATCAACTTTTACCTTGAAAATCATTTTTTGTCTTGAAAATCAACTTTTACCTTGAAAATCATTTTTTGTCATGAAAATCAACTTTTACCTTGAAAATCAACTTTTACCTTGAAAATCATTTTTTGTCTTGAAAATGTTGTCTCTGTTTCATTGGCATTAGAAATGACATGTTTCCTTTGACCACAACAAGCTTGGTTCTCAGTGACGTGTGTGAAGTTGTCCAACAATAAATGGCCGGGTGTCGGGGGAGACTCACTTGGACACCAGCGAGAAGGCCTCGGCACACACAGCCGGGCACGCCACCAGTTTGATCATCACGTGTTGGGCGGCGGCCTGGAAGTGAGCTCGCGTCACCTTCTCCAGCACGGACATCAGGGTGGCCACGTCGCCGGCCTTCGCGCTCGGGTCCCCGCCAACCGTGTCCAGAATGTTCCCCCCGTGTACAACTAGCAGCAGAACATGGGTCCCACATTTGGAATTCTACAAAAAAACATAAGCATATACGTTCAAATTGTAGCCATTTGAATGTGGCACTGTGAAGCTAAAGCCAAAAGCAGTGAAGTTGTCACGTTGTGTAAATGCTCAATAAAAAGAGAATACAACAAATCCTTTTCTACTTATATTCAATTGAATAGACTGCAAAGACAAGATATTTAACGTTCCAAATGGAAAACGTTATTTTTTGCAAATAATCATGAATTTTGAATGTAATGGCAGCAACACATTGCAAAAAAGGCATTTTTACCAGTGTGTTACATGGCCTTTCCTTTTAACAACACTCAGTAAAGGTTTGGGAACTGAGGAGACACATTTTTGAAGTGGAATTCTTTCCCATTCTTGCTTGATGTACAGCTTAAGTTGTTCAACAGTGTCCCTTCTCATATTTTAGCCTTCACACATTTTCAATGTCTGGACTACAGGCAGACCAGTCTTGTACCCGCACTCTTTTACTTTTACACGTAGCTTGGCATTGTCTTGCTGAAATAAGCAGGGGCGTCCATGGTAACGTTGCTTGGATGGCAACATATGTTGCTCCAAAAGCTGTATGTACCTTTCAGCATTAATGGTGCCTTCACAGATGTGTAAGTTACCCATGTCTTGGGCACTAATACACCCCCATACCATCACACATGCTGCCTTTTACACTTTGCGCCTAGAACAATCCGGATGGTTCTTTTCCTCTTTGGTCACGACGTCCACAGTTTCCAAAAAAAATTTGAAATGTGGACTCGTCAGACCACAGAACACTTTTCCACTTTGCATCAGTCCATCTTAGATGAGCTCAGGCCCAGCGAAGCCGACGGCATTTCTGGGTGTTGTTGATAAATGGCTTTGGCTTTGCATAGTAGAGTTTTAACTTGCACTTACAGATGTAGCGACCAACTGTAGATACTGACAGTGGTTTTCTGACGCGTTCCAGAGCCCATGTGGTGATATCCTTTACACACTGATGTCCCTTTTTGATGCAGTACTGCCTGAGGGATGAAAGGTCACGGGCATTGCTGCTTACGTGCAGTGATTTTTCCAGATTCTCTTAAGTATCTTGTCTTTGCAGTCTATTCAATTGAATATAAGTTGAAAAGGGTTAGCAAATCATTGTATTTACTGTCAGAGTGTGTAGGTGACGAACCCCAAGATGCAGAGACGGCAGGCTTGGTGCAGGTAAACATGATTTAATTTAACACTAAAACAAAAACAAACAAAAGGGTACAAACAAAAGGCGCGCACAAGGCGGAGAACAAACTTGGCTATGAACAAAAACTAGCACCGAGGCTAACTGTGGACAAGAAACAAAAACACTTCCTGTGACACGAAGGACTATGACATGAGCAGAGTGAACAGAACGATAAGTATTAATAATGACAGGCAGCAGCGACAATAATCCAGCCCGGACTGGAGGACAAAACAGATCTAAATGGTAGCTGGCTGATTGACAGCAGGTGTGGCCAGGTGCCAATCAGCCAGGAAAAAACACTCAGGGATACGAGCAGGAAATAAAGACAAAATAAGAGCGCTAACAGGAAACAAAGACAGACAAACTCAAACATGACCAAACTGTCAGGGACAAGCCTGACATTTAGCATTTACACAAGGTGACAACTTCACTGCTTCTGGGGTTTCTATCACTTAGTGCATTTTCTCTAAAAGAATGGAATGAAAAAAAAATTGTACAAAAAAAGTCAAACCTAATTATTTTTTAAATAATGTTTTTAATATCAGATAGAAGGTGCAACAAAAGAGGATATTATCATTATTAGTTTCTTCACAGTTTTTTTCCCCCTGGACAGTTGTTGAGACTGGAATTGTTTCATCACCGTCACCTTGAAATTAGCATATTTTTTTCTGCTCGTCAACTTGCCCGACCTTTGACCTCTGCAGTGTAACGTCATCCACCCTGGCCACTGCTGTGTGGGAGTGACAGGACGAAAAGCTCTGACTCACTTGAGTAAAAGCCAGTTTGGTATTTGGTTGTGGAAGACAACTTTGGGTTCCTGACTTTGGTGGAGGGCAAACAAATATTAGGTAATCATGACATCATTATTTATGAAATATTACTGTATCATATTACAGACAGCTGAGGTAATTATGACATCATTATTAATCAAATATTACTGTATCATATTACGGACAGCTGAGGTAATCATGACATCATTATTAATCAAATATTACTGTATCATATTACAGACAGCTGAGGTAATCATGACATCATTATTGATCAAATATTACAGACAGCTAAGGTAATCATGACATCATTATTGATCAAATATTACTGTATCTTATTACAGACAGCTGAGGTAATCATGACATCATTATTGATCAAATATTACAGACAGCTAAGGTAATCATGACATCGTTATTAATCAAATATTACTGTATCATATTACAGACAGCTGAGGTAATCATGACATCATTATTGATCAAATATTACTGTATCATATTACAGACAGCTGAGGTAATCATGACATCATTATTAATCAAATATTACAGACAGCTAAGGTAATCATGACATCATTATTGATCAAATATTACTGTATCGTATTACAGACAGCTGAGGCAATCATGACATCATTATTAATCAAATATTACAGACAGCTGAAGTAATCATGACATCATTATTGATCAAATATTACTGTATCATATTACAGACAGCTGAGGTAATCATGACATCATTATTGATCAAACATTACAGACAGCTGAGGTAATCATGACATCATCATTAATCAAATATTACTGTATCATATTACAGACAGCTGAGGTAATCATGACGTCATTATTGATCAAATATTACTGTATCTTATTACAGACAGCTGAGGCAATCATGACATCATTATTAATCAAATATTACAGACAGCTGAAGTAATCATGACATTATTGATCAAATATTACTGTATCATATTACAGACAGCTGAGGTAATCATGACATCATTATTGATCAAATATTACTGTATCATATTACAGACAGCTGAGGTAATCATGACATCATTATTAATCAAATATTACAGACAGCTAAGGTAATCATGACATCATTATTGATCAAATATTACTGTATCGTATTACAGACAGCTGAGGCAATCATGACATCATTATTAATCAAATATTACAGACAGCTGAAGTAATCATGACATCATTATTGATCAAATATTACTGTATCATATTACAGACAGCTGAGGTAATCATGACATCATTATTGATCAAACATTACAGACAGCTGAGGTAATCATGACATCATCATTAATCAAATATTACTGTATCGTATTACAGACAGCTGAGGCAATCATGACATCATTATTAATCAAATATTACAGACAGCTGAGGTAATCATGACATCATTATTAATGAAATATTACTGTATCATAATACAGACAGCTGAGGTAATCATGACGTCATTATTGATCAAATATTACTGTATCTTATTACAGACAGCTGAGGCAATCATGACATCATTATTAATCAAATATTACAGACAGCTGAAGTAATCATGACATTATTGATCAAATATTACTGTATCATATTACAGACAGCTGAGGTAATCATGACATCATTATTGATCAAACATTACAGACAGCTGAGGTAATCATGACATCATCATTAATCAAATATTACTGTATCATATTACAGACAGCTGAGGTAATCATGACATCATTATTAATGAAATATTACTGTATCATATTACAGACAGCTGAGGTAATCATGACGTCATTATTGATCAAATATTACTGTATCTTATTACAGACAGCTGAGGCAATCATGACATCATTATTAATCAAATATTACAGACAGCTAAGGTAATCATGACATCATTATTAATCAAATATTACAGACAGCTGAGGTAATCATGACATCATTATTAATGAAATATTACTGTATCATAATACAGACAGCTGAGGTAATCATGACATCATTATTAAGGAAATATTACTGTATCATAATACAGACAGCTGAGGTAATCATGACATCATTATTAATGAAATATTACTGTATCATATTACAGACAGCTGAGGTAATCATGACATCATTATTATGATGCTAGTTTCATCGTGCTCTGCCTTCTTTTCCCCTCCTCTTGGAGCGCTTTCATTTGTAGTTTTCTTAGCCCTTTATAGTGTAGTTTCTGTTTATAGCTTTTTGCTGCAGTTAATCGTAGATTGTTGTTGTTTTTTATTATTAGATCCGTGGAGATTTTGCTATGGCCTTTTTTCCTCCCTCGGGAGAGATTTTCCGTTGATTGTTTTTCTCCCTGTGCTACGTTTCCTTTTTACTCTTGTGTTCAAGTCTGGAGTTCATCGCCATTTGTTTGTATTCACTCTATCTGAAGAGAGTTCTCAGAAACTGTTGAATAAAAAGCCTACTTTAATCATTTCCCGTCTGCAACTGAGTCCTCATTCTTGCCAAGGCCTAACAAAACATTGTTGATGCTGGTAAAATGACAAGGAAAAGAAGTGAGTAGTTCACCTTCATATGGAGCTAAAATGTATTTTTATTATTATTATTATTATTATTTGTTTGTCCTGTCCAGCTTCTCAGGCTAAAATGTATTTATAACATCGCTATCAAATACTTTTGTCAGGCTTGTCCTTGACAGTTTGGTTCTGTTTTAATTTTTCCTCTGTTTGTCTGTATTTCCTGTCAGCGCTTTTATTTTGGTTGTTTCCTGCTTGTCTCCCTGAGCGCTGTTTCCACTCAGCTGCGGCTGATTGACACCTGACCACACCTGGTGTCAATCATCCAGCTGCTATTCATACCTGCCCTGCCCTCCAATCACTGCTGGAGTATTGTCGATGTCAGTGTAGCTGTAAGCTGAATGCTGTGGACTCTTTGTTTTTTCCATAGTTCCTGTTCTCCTGGTATCCTGTTTCCTGTCTTCAAGGTCCTGGTTTGTGTTTTCTTTATTTCCGACATTAAATCATGTTTTCCTGCACCAGTCCTGCCTTCTCTGCATCTTGGGGTTTGTCACCTACACCATGTAACAGAATACTCCAGCCTATTACGAACCCCACAGAGATTTCGATGGCGGAGAGGCTTGACAGGATTCTGGCAATGATGGCTAAATTGAGGAAAACTTTGGCCTCATTTCAAGCCCTCTCCCACCCATCCCTTTTGTCTGTGGGCCTATCTGGGCACGTCTGGGATCCGTCCCTTGAGTAGCTGTGCAGCTGCGGAGGCACAGCTACCTCTCACCCCAGTGAGTCTGCAACAGACGCCACCATGCACTCCGGTGGGCCAGCAGAGGGCGCCACCATCCTCTCCGGTGGGCCAGCAGAGGTCGCCGCCATCCTCTCCGGTGGGCCAGTAGAGGACGCCACATCCTCTCCGGTGGGCCAGCAGAGGGCGCCACCATCCTCTCCGGTGGGCCAGCAGAGGGCGCCACCATCCTCTCCGGTGGGCCAGCAGAGGGCGCCACCATCCTCTCCGGTGGGCCAGCAGAGGGCGCCACCATCCTCTCCGGTGGGCCAGCAGAGGGCGCCACCATCCTCTCCGGTGGGCCAGTAGAGGACGCCACATCCTCTCCGGTGGGCCAGCAGAGGGCGCCACCAACCTCTCCAGTGGGCCAGCAGAGGGCGCCACCATCCTCTCCAGTGGGCCAGCAGAGGGCGCCACCATCATCTCCGGTGGGCCAGCAGAGGGCGCCACCATCATCTCCGGTGGGCCTGCAGACGCCGCCACCATCATCTCCGGTGGGCCAGCAGAGGGCGCCACCATCATCTCCGGTGGGCCTGCAGACGCCGCCACCATCATCTCCGGTGGGCCTGCAGACGCCACCATCATCTCCACTGGGCCCTCCCACGCCGGCAGACCAGCCGCCTGCCCTTTGGACTCTGCCCACGCCGGCAGACGAGCCGCCTGCTCTTTGGACTCCGCCCACGCCGACGACCTTGTCTTCCTCGTCTCTTCCTCCGCCCACAACGACGACCTCGTCTTCCTCGTCTCTGGCTCCGCACACAGCGACGACCACATCTTCCTCGTCTCTGGCTCCGCTCACGGCGACGACCTTGTCTTTTTTGTCTCAGGCCCCGCCCACGGCGACAACCTCAGCTTCCTCTTCCCTGGCGGGCTGTTCCACGGCGTCGCCAGCTTCCTCGTCACCGGTGGGTCGTCCCACGGCTTTGACGTCGTCTCCACCATCGTTGCCTACGCGACCTGCAGCTGGCCTGACGCGCTGGCGGCCAGTAGGCACGAGCGTGCGGACCTCTCGTTGGCCACAGATGTGGTCGTTCCATTGCGGCGGCGTTCTACTTGCCGTCGCCACCTGACTCTTACCCGCTGATTGCAGGGACACTTGACCTGGCGGCCCACCGCCTTCTCCTCCCTCCACCCTCCCGTGGCTTTGGACTTTTGTTTTTCTGTTTTTATTTCCAGAACGTCTGGTATCTGTTATCGGAAGGGGGGCTACTGTCAGGCTTGTCCCTGACAGTTTGGTTATGTTTTAGTTTTTCCTCTATTTGTCTGTATTTCCTGTCAGCGCTTTTATTTTGGTTGTTTCCTGCTTGTCTCCCTGAGCGCTGTTTCCACTCAGCTGCGGCTGATTGACACCTGGCCACACCTGGTGTCAATCATCCAGCTGCTATTTATACCTGCCCTCCAGTCAGTGCTGGAGTATTGTCGATGTCAGTGTAGCTGTAAACTGAATGATGTGGACTCTTTGTTTTTTCCATAGTTCCTGTTCTCCTGGTATCCTGTTTCCTGTCTTCAAGGTCCTGGTTTGTGTTTTCTTTATTTCCGACATTAAATCATGTTTTCCTGCACCAATCCTGCCTTCTCTGCATCTTGGGGTTCGTCACCTACACCATGTGACAGAATACTCCAGCCTATAACGAACCCCGTGGAGATTTCGATAGCGGAGAGGCTTGACAGGATTCTGGCAATGATGGCTAAATTGAGGAAAACTTCGGCCTCATTTCAAGCCCTCTCCCACCCATCCCTTCTCTGCATCTTGGGGTTCATCACATAAACCATGTGACAACTTTTTGGTCACATTTGCTTTAATAAAACAAACAAAATATTTGGATTGGTTTTTTTACCTCTCTGTATTAGTATTTTAAGCAGCACTATCTATCCTCCATTAAACGTACTTTGTGTGATCACCTTCCTTTTGTCTTGAAGTCCAGTTTAGATTTTGGATATATAATCCTCCATTTTAAAAGACACATTCATTTCATTTCATTTTAGTTCATTTAAAGCAGAACAAACAATACTTTTGCATCTGACGAAAACAAAACAAACACTGGCTTCCTGTAATACAAAAGCCAAAAGTTGTCACGTTGTGTAATTAAAAAGAGAATACTGTCATGTCTGTGTAATCATGTTTTGTTTTAGTCATGTTTTGTTTTGTTTAGTTATTGGACTCTTTAGTTTCTGGCTTTTCACTCCCTTGTCTTGTTTCCATGATTACCCATTAGTTTCACCTGTTCCACGTTTGGACTCATTGTGCACTCTTGTTTGTCACCATAGCAACCCATTAGTTTTCACCTGTCACGTCACGCACCTGTTTCACGTTTTGAGTCACGCACCTGTTTTCACTAATCATGTCTGTAGTATTTAAGTTCATTGTTTTCAGTTTGTCTTTCTGGCGACATGCCACATTTATGCTTCTGCACACTCTCCACACACCCTTAAGACCCTTGCTGCTCTTTTTTCATGCCGGTTCCATGCCAAGTAAGTTTTTGTTTATCAAGCCACAGTTAGTGGTTTTTGTTGTTCATAGTTTCTGCCTTTGTGCAAGTATTTGTTTTCATAGCCAAGTCGTTTCTCCGCCACTGTGCGCGCTTTTGTTTGCTTCCTTTTTTTTGTAGTTATAGTGTTTAAATAAATCATGTATTCACCTTCACGCCACATCTGGTCCAAATCACTTGCACCTCGGGAGAACAAACCAAGCCATGGTCCTAGTCTTGACAGAAACAAAAAACACTAACTGTGGCTTAATAAACAAAAACTTACTTGGCATGGAACCGGCATGAAAAAAGAGCAGCAAGGGTCTTAAGGGTGTGTGGAGAGTGTGCAGAAGCATAAATGCGGCATGTCGCCAGAAAGACAAACTGAAAACAATGAACTTAAATACTACAGACATGATTAGTGAAAACAGGTGCGTGACTCAAAACGTGAAACAGGTGCGTGACGTGACAGGTGAAAACTAATGGGTTGCTATGGTGACAAACAAGAGTGCACAATGAGTCCAAACGTGGAACAAGTGAAACTAATGGGTAACTATGGAAACAAGACAAGGGAGTGAAAAGCCAGAAACTAAAGAGTCCAATAACTAAACTAAACAAAACATGACTGAAACAAAACATGATTACACAGACATGACAAATACAATGATTTGCAAATCCTTTTCAACTTATATTCAGACTGCAAAGACAAGATATTTAATGCTCGAACTGGTAAACTTTGTTATTTTCTGCAAATATTAGCTCATTTGGAATTTGATGCCTGCAACATGTTTAAAAAAAGCTGGCACAAGCGGCAAAAAAGAGTGAGAAAGTTGAGGAATGCTCATCAAAGAACATCCCACAGGTGAACAGGCTAGTTGGGAACAGGTGGGTGCCATGATTGGCTATAAAAGCAGCTTCCATGAAATGCTCAGTCATTTCACCATCTACGCTCCGTAATATCATCAAAAGGTTTAGAGAATCTGGAGAAATCACTGCACATAAGCCATGATATTACTTGACTTGACTTGACTTGACTTTATTAATTCAAGCTTGCAGTGGAGCCGGGGCCCCACTGAAAAAACAGCTGAACTTTACAATGAATATCAAACAAACAAAAAAATAATAAAAAATACAAAATAAAAAAAATAGATAAATAAATAAAAATAAAAAGTAAAAAAAATGAAAAGAACAGACAGTATTTTATATAAAAAAACGTATTTAATTAGATAGTGTCATTATACAGTTTAATTGCAGTACGCAGGGTAGAGTTTATTACGCACCTTGGATCCGTCAGGCGGTACTGGGGGACATCAGTATGTAAAGGATATCGCCACATGAGCTCAGGAACACTTCAGAAAACCACTGTCAGTAACTACAGTCGGTCGCTACATCTGTAAGTGCAAGTTAAAACTCTACTATGCAAAGCAAAAGCCATTTATCAACAACACCCAGAAACGCCGCCAGCTTCGCTGGGCCCGAGCTCATCTAAGATGGACTGATACAAAGTGGAAAAGTGTTCTGTGGTCTGACGAGTCCACATTTCAAATTGTTTTTGGAAACTGTGGACGTCGTGTCCTCCGGACCAAAGAGGGAAAGAACCATCCGGATTGTTATAGGGTCAAAGTGTAAAAGTCAGCATGTGTGATGGTATGGGGGTGTATTAGTGGCCAAGACATGGGTAACTTACAGATCTGTGAAGGCGCCATTAATGCTGAAAGGTACATACAGCTTTTGGAGCAACATCTTTTTCATGGACGCCCCTGCTTATTTCAGCAAGACAATGCCAAGCCATGTGTTACAACAGCGTGGCTTCATAGTAAAAGACCTGTCACCCATTGAAAATGTGTGAAGGTTAAAATATGAGAAGGGAGACTGTTGAACAACTTAAGCTGTACATCAAGCAAGAATGGGAAAGAATTCCACTTCAAAAATGTGTCTCCTCAGTTCCCAAACCTTTACTGAGTGTTGTTAAAAGGAAAGGCCATGTAACACACTGGTAAAAATGCCTTTTTTGCAATGTGTTGCTGCCATTCAATTCTAAGTTCATGATTATTTGCACAAAAAAACAAAGTTTCTCAGTGTGAACATGAAATATCTTGTCATTGCAGTCTATTCAATTGAATATAAGTTGAAAAGGATTTGTTGTATTCTCTTTTTATTTACCATTTACACAACGTGACAACTTCACTGCTTTTGGCTTATGTACAAATGTCAGGTTTGTTCTAAATAAAGTTGTTTGGGGAAAAAAAAAAACCCGCTGGCTTCCATACTGGTTAGAGATGCGCGGTTTGCGGGCACAACCGCGGAGTCCGCGGATTATCCGCGGATCGGGCGGATGAAATTTAAAAAAATTAGATTTTATCCGCGGGTCGAGTCGGGTCTGGCGGTTGAAATTAAAAAAAATTAGATTTTAAATATATTCAGGCGGGTGGCAGTTAAACCAATTGGGAAATATATATACATAGTTAAATGTTGTTACCCACATACGAAAAACGAGCAGGCACCTGCAGCATATGCCACAACAGAAGAAAGAAAAAAAAAGAGATGGACACTTTTACGGAGCGGAGAAGGGACGCCTCGCCGGGGTCCGGGACCGAGGCCCCTTCCCCCGAGAGGGCCCTACGGGAGCCGTAGCTGAGGCGATCCGCGAGAAGGGCCCGACGCACGTCCAGGGTCACCACCGCGCCCACCGCACCGACACCCGCCTCGTCCGACTTCGCCGCGGCCGGCGTCACACGCAGCAGGTAAGCAGCTTACCTGCCCGCCACCCCCGTGGCCGGGGGCTCGTAACAGGGGTCACTCCGCGCGCTCCGCCCGCGCAGCTTACCTGCCCGCCACCCCTGTTGCCGGGGGCGCGTAACAGGGGTCACTCCGCGCGCAGTGCGCTCACGAAAGGGGTGGGGCTCACCCTGGTTGATATAGACAGCAGGACGGTGGCCATGGAAGTCGAAACCCGCTAAGGAGTGTGTAACAACCCACCTGCCGAATCAACTAGCCCTGAAAATGGATGGCGCTGGAGCGTCGGGCCCATACCCGGCCGTCGCCGGCAGCGAGACGCGCTTGGAGGTGCGCTCAGCGCGGCTCCCATATGATTGCGCACTGGTGTGCGTCTGGGTCGTGACAGCGTGGCACGCGAATGTCTGTGCTGCATTGGATCAGTCTCCTTTCTTTAACAGGCAAAAGCTTTATAACCTCACTAATGCCTTGCATCGTCTATATTAGATATATAACAACGGGCGGGTGCGGGCGGGTGCGGTTCTGATCAAATGTTAGATCGAGTGGATGGCGGATGGTTGACGACTTTCTGATGCGGTTGCGGATGAAATAATTGCCTATCCGCGCATCTCTAATACTGGTTGAGCATTAAAGAACATTAAACATTAAACCTTAAAGATACGTCTGCTAGCTCACAAGCGCCCCCACTTCTCCCACTGAGTACTGCACCCTAACCCTCCAGCTTGTCTTTTCTCTATTTTAGAGTAGCATTATCCAGAATAAAGATGGCAGATTTACACTAAAAACCTTCAACAAGCTGTAGGTTCTAGAGTGTACAAAGTACAAGTTCACGGTGTAAAAATGCTATCTGCACACATGATTTTAGCAACATTTCTCTCCTATAGTCAAACTTTTATTCAAGGATTTAGGATCTAAAACTATAGAAAAGTTGTTTTTTTACATTTGTTCAAAAACCTGTTTCTTTGTTAATGGAATTCTTCATAAAGGTTCCTGAGAGGAGACTTGTCTGCAGACCAACAACATACAAGGTGGTAGGTGACACACCCTAAGCCTGCAGAGAAGGCTAACCAACACTAACCAACTAGGTTATTGATCCTACCTCTACATCCTCCAGTCCCTCAGTGCTGCTCTGGGGGCCACAGCGTGGATCGCCAAGTTGATAGAGACCCTCTGGAATGGGGAAATACAAAAAAGATGTAAGGAATTGTGTCACTTAGGGTTGTACGGTATACCGCTGTTAGTATAGTACCGCTACACTAATGAATCATATTCGGTACTATACCACCTCTGAAAAGTACCGGTCCCCCACCCGTCGTGTCATGCAGAACGCTTTAAGACATGGCTAGCTAGCTAGTAACTAATTCAATATCACTGATCCGTGTCTCCATGGAGACAAAGTCAAGACAAGATTTCATTAAGTCCAATCATGAACCTTTAAGTCTGAACACACTACCGTATTTTCCGCACTATAAGGCGCACCTAAAAACCACAAATTTTCTCAAAAGCTGACAGTGCGCCTTATAACCCGGTGCGCTTTATATATGGATAAATATTAAGATTCATTTTCATAAAGTTTCAGTCTCGTAACTACGGTAAACAGCCGCCATCTTTTTTCCCGGTAGAACAGGAAGCGCTTCTTCTTCTACGCAAGCAACCGCCAAGGTAAGCACCCGCCCCCATAGAACAGGAAGCGCTTCTTCTTCTACTGTAAGCAACCACCCGCCCGCGTAGAAGAAGAAAAAGCGCGCGGATATTACCGTACGTTTCATTTCCTTTGTGTGTTTACATCTGTAAAGACCACAAAATGGCTCCTACTAAACGACAGGGATCCGGTTCATGAAAAGACGCAATCTCTCCATCCGCACACGGATTACTATTTCACAGCAACTGATATTCCTGTGAACCGCACTGTGGATACAACGGGAGCACGTACGGTGAATATTCGCACCACAGGGAATGAGAAGTCATCCTTCACTGTGGTTCTAGCTTGCCATGCTAATGGCCAGAAACTTCCACCCATGGTGATATTCAAAAGGAAGACCTTGCCAAAAGAGACCTTTCCAGCCGGCGTCATCATAAAAGCTAACTCGAAGGGATGGATGAAGAAAAGATGAGCGAGTGGTTAAGGTAAGTTTAAGTTTACGCGAAGAGGCCGGGTGGCTTTTTTCACGCAGCTTCGTCCATGTTGATATACGATTCCATGCGCGCCCACATCACGCTGGTTTTTAATATATTATTAAAGTTTGACTGACCAATCTGACTGTTTTTTTGACATTCCTTTAGCGCAGTTAGATGCGGCTTACAACACGGGGCGGCTTATAGGTGGACAAAGTTTTGAAATATGCCGTTCATTGAAGGCGCGGCTTATAACCCAAGGCGCCTTATGGTGCGGAAAATACGGTAATCATAATCAGGGGATCCCGAGGCGTTCCCAGGCCAGCCGGGAGACATAGTCTTCCCAACGTGTCCTGGGTCTTCCCCGTGTCCTGCTACCCGTTGGACGTGCCCTAAACACCTCCCTAGGGAGGCGTTCCGGCGGCATCCTGGCTCCAGAGGGGGGCCCCTGTGACCCGCGTCCGGGCGAGGGAAATCTGAGTCCTTGTTGTTGCATTCTCATAGAAGTCTTCGAGCTGCTCTTTGTCTGATCCCTCAACTAGGACCTGTTTGTCTTGGGAGACCCTACCAGGGGGCATGAAAGCCCCCGGACAACATAGCTACTAGGATCATTGGGACACGCAAACTCCTCTACCACGGTAAGGTGGCAGCTCTTTTTGACAGAGAAAATGAGGGTGCCAAAGAAGACGTAAAACGGCAGGTTTTATGTTTCATTTGGGTCAAGGAGAAAAAGACTCAGCCATGATTTACCGTCTACCTTTTGCTTGGCCCGGGTATAAACTGTTGGCTTGCGTAACAGAAGGCGACATCTAGTGGGCACATTTAGAACAGCCGTTTCTTTCTTTAAAAAAAAGCAGACTAATTTTGCTGACTGAGGGCCGGTTTAAACCGGTTTGTGGACCTGATCTGGCCCACGGGCCGGCTGTTTGACACCACTGCTCTAATCCGACTATTGGTCATACACCGTGTGCCTCCCGTACACTGGGGGGCGCTGTTTTATAAATGTACTGCTTCTCCGGTTGACCTATGATATCACACCAAAACAAGCCATTTTTGCAGCTCCTTACAAGTCAACGGCCCAGTTTTCCATCCATCCATCTTCTTCCGCTTATCCGAGGTCGGGTCGCGAGGGCAGCAGTCTAAGCAGGGAAGCCCAGACTTCCCTCTCCCCAGCCACTTCGTCCAGCTTCTCCCGGGGGACCCCGAGGCGTTCCCAGGCCAGCCGGGAGACATAGTCTTCCCAACGTGTCCTGGGTCTTCCCAGCGGCCTCCTACCAGTCGGACGTGCCCTAAACACCTCCCTAGGGAGGCGTTCGGGTGGCATCCTGACCAGATGCCCGAACCACCTCATCTGGCTCCTCTCGATGTGGAGGAGCAGCGGCTTTACTTTGAGCTCCTCCCGGATGGCAGAGCTTCTCACCCTATCTCTAAGGGAGAGCCCCGCTACCTGGCGGAGGAAACTCATTTCGGCCGCTTGTACCCGTGATCTTGTCCTTTCGGTCATAACCCAAAGCTCATGACCATAGGTGAGGATGGGAACGTAGATCGACCGGTAAATTGAGAGCTTTGCCTTCCGGCTCAGCTCCTTCTTCACCACAACGGACCGATACAGCGTCCGCATTACTGAAGACGCCGCACCGATCCGCCTGTCGATCTCACGATTCACTCTTCCCTCACTCGTGAACAAGACTCCGAGGTACTTGAACTCCTCCACTTGGGGCAAGATCTCCTCCCCAACCCGGAGATGGCACTCCACCCTTTTCCGGGAGAGAACCATGGACTCGGACTTGGAGGTGCTGATTCTCATCCCAGTCGCTTCACACTCAGCTGCGAACCGATCCAGTGAGAGCTAAAGATCCTGGCCAGATGAAGCCATCAGGACCACATCATCTGCAAAAAGCAGAGATCTAATCCTGCAGCCACCAAACCAGATCCCCTCAACGCCTTGACTGCGCCTAGAAATTCTGTCCATAAAAGTTATGAACAGAATCGGTGACAAAGGGCAGCCTTGGCGGAGTCCAACCCTCACTGGAAACGTGTCCGACTTACTGCCGGCAATGCGGACCAAGCTCTGGCACTGATCATACAGGGAGCGGACTGCCACAATCAGACAGTCCGATACCCCATACTCTCTGAGCACTCCCCACAGGACTTCCCGAGGGACACGGTCGAATGCCTTCTCCAAGTCCACAAAACACATGTAGACTGGTTGGGCAAACTCCCATGCACCCTCAAGGACCCTGCCGAGAGTATAGAGCTGGTCCACAGTTCCACGACCAGGACGAAAACCACACTGTTCCCAGTTTTGTCATACCTATATTAGTTATATTAACCTACTATCAAAATGACTTTGAAAGTTTTATATAAGTGTTATAATGAAGACAACACATGATGTAAGTGTCTATATTAGCTATATTAGCCTACTATCAAAATGACTTTAAATGTCTTATATAAGTGTTATAATGAAGGAAACACATGATGTAAGTGTCTATATTAGCCTACTATCAAAATGACTTTAAATGTCTTATATAAGTGTTATAATGAAGGAAACACATGATGTAAGTGTCTATATTAGCCTACTATCAAAATGACTTTTGTCATGATGTGGAGGTGACGAACCCCAAGATGCAGAGATGACAGGCGGTGTACAAGAAAACATGGTTTTAATGTTCAAAAACAAAAAGGCGCACAAGGCAAAGGCACAACTTAACGCAGGAAACAAAAGCTAACACTTAGCCTGAACTATGGACATGAAACAAAAAGTCGCTAACTGTGGCATAAATAAACAAAACTTACTTGGCAAGGCATGAGCAGCATGAACTAAGCATGAAATCATCAGCATGAAAACAAGCATGAACAGAGCGTTGCATGAAACAATTAGTCCACAGCATACAACAAACAATACTCAAGCCCTGACTGGAGGGCAAGGCGGGTTTAAATAATGCCTCTGATTAGTGCTCGGGCAGCAGGTGAGCGGGCGAACACTAATCAGAGGCAGGCGGAAATAATAAGTAACCATGGTAATTAAAACAAACAAGGGTGCACAAAAAACAGGAACTATGATGTCCAAAACTAACAGAACATAAAACATGATCCGGGACATGGATCATGACAACTTTAGAAGTCGTATATAAGTGTTATAGTGAAGGCAACACATGATGCAAGTGTCTATATTAGCTATATTAGCATACTATCAAAATGACTAAGTGTCGCAGGCTGACACAAATCTTTGTTGACATAAATGTTGAAATGTAATATTTATTCTACACACGTTTACAACATTGGAAAACATTAGTAAAACTTCTCAGAGGGTGAGATAACTCCTGGAAATGACTGACTCAGATGTGTGTGTCCAAGTTACAATCTTTAAAAGTTGGGTAACGTTTGCTGTGGTCTGGAACAACATGGCACACAAACAACTATCAGAAATGCAGCCAATATTACATACAGATAATGTGTCATGAGACATGCAAATATAAATTAAATACACAGAGGACATAAGTAAAGGAAATTAAATGAGCTCAAATATAGCTACAAACAAGGCATACTGATGCAATATGTACATACAGCTAGCCTAAATAGCATGTTAGCATGGATTAACTTGCAGTCATGCGCTGACTAAATATGCCTGTGTCATGTCTGTGTGATCATGTTTTGTTTTAAGTCATGTTTTGTTTAGTTATTGGACTCTTTAGTTTCTGGCTTTTCACTCCCTTGTCTTGTTTCCATGATTACCCCATTAGTTTCACCTGTTCCACGTTTGGACTCATTGTGCACTCTTGTTTGTCACCATAGCAACCCATTAGTTTTCACCTGTCACGTCACGCACCTGTTTCACGTTTTGAGTCACGCACCTGTTTTCGTTAATCATGTCTGTAGTATTTAAGTTCATTGTTTTTCAGTTTGTCTTTCTGGTGACATCCCCACATTTATGCTCTGCACAGTTCTGACTCGTTTTTTCATGTCCATCGTTCACGCTGCTCCTTTTTGTCCATGCCAAGTAAGTTTTGTTTATTATTGCCACAGTTAGTGTTTTTTGTTGTTCATAGTTTTTGCCTTTGTGCAAGTATTTGGTTTCATAGTTTGTTCTCCGCCATTGTGCGCGCCTTTTGTTTACTTCCTTTTTTTGTAGTTTAAATAAAAATGTACTTACATTCCCGTCTCGCCCGAGCCAACTTTCCGTTGCATCCCAGAAAAACTAAACCCCAGGACCAAGTCATGACAGCCTGAGTAGCACTCCAACAAGTCAATAACGTCGACAAAGCTCACCTTTGTGCATTCATGCACAGCATAAAAGGTTTGATGGACAAAATGAGACAAAGGAGGAGTGGCATGAAACGCGTCTTTCTGTGGCATCGTTGGAGAAAGTTGTACATGTACACAAACTACGGTGAGTTCAAGGACCGCCAAAATTAGTAGGACAAAAACCAAATCCTCTCACCAGAGAATCATGTTTAATACAAACAGTGGGATTTCTAACAAATAGGAAGGTTTGTGTCATGTTTGTCCTCCTACGGAAAATATATTAAAACAAAAATGTAAAAAAATTCTTCAGCTTTTTCCATTTTCACACATTTTTAAAAAAGCTCCAGGGAGCCACTAGGGCGGCGCTAAAGAGCCGCGGTTTGCTGACCCCCCTGACCTAAACAAATAAGTACAATATAATTTGATGTAATATCACACACACACACACACACACACACACACACACACACACACGGTGTGCTGGGAGGATGTAATTAAGAATGTTTGTCAGTCTAACTAGTGAGCGTTTAAAGTAGAAAGGTCATGTCAATGACAAGAGCATGGAAGACTAGGAGGAAATAGTTTGTGCTGGAGGAAGCAGATACGAGGGTGAATTTTTCAGAGGCTAAAACAAAACAATTAGATAAATACAAACAAGCCACTGAGGCAAAGTCAGAGACTCTCCAGGGACAACAACATTTAAACTGATTACGAGTTGCAAAGAAACTGCATTTGTAATTTCTAATAGAGACGCAACAAGACGGTGAATGTGAGCACTTGATGCACTTACCATCCTCGTGTGTTCTTCTTCCAGCTCTAAGAGAACATCATTCACTTGTTAAGCACAGAGCAATACAACAACTTCATACATAAGCACTTGTTGGTTGATTTCAAACTAAACTAAATACCAATCTACACAATTTATACAAAAGAGCTTTTTCAACACAATATTGTCATGGACATAAAGAAAGTGGTATTGAAAGAAGAAACATTGTATGGACCTTTCCAAGATGTCCCAGGTTCTAAACCAAAGACCGTGGGCTGAGCCAGGACAGGTGGTGCACTTCCCAGTCCAACTTAAAGCTCTCAAAAACTGCTTTATTTGCCAAAAGTTCTTCTTTCCAACAGTCCATCCAAGGTCAACAACAACAACTTCGTACAATGTCAATGATGCACAATGTCAATGACACACAATGTCAATGACACACAATGTCAATGTCACACAATGTCAATGACGCACACTGTCAATGACGCACAATGTCAATGACACACAATGTCAATGACACACACTGTCAATGTCACACAATGTCAATGTCACACAATGTCAATGACACACAATGTCAATGACACACAATGTCAATGTCACACAATGTCAATGACACACAATGTCAATGACACACAATGTCAATGACACACAATGTCAATGACACACAATGTCAATGACACACAATGTCAATGACACACAATGTCAATGTCACACAATATCAATGACGTTTTCTAATTCAATGAGTTAAACTGCAATATATCAACACATATTTTCACGGCAATTCACAAAATAAATAATTGAACTTAACAATATATGCAGTAGTAGAGAAATATAAATAACAAACAAATGGCTAGCACAACCATAATGAGAAATATTTAAGTACAGTAGCACAGTAGGCCCAAGTATTCATCAAACACCACCACAATGGCCAACACCAATGTGCAGTAGCGCAGTAGGCCCAAGCACTCATCAAGCAACAGATAAATAATTGAACTTAATAACATATGCAGGACTAGAGAAATATAAATACAACAAAGAAAAGGAGCAAACTTATAATGTCCCATCACTCAAATATGCTAATTAAATTCTCTTGGTTTGATTCTCTTGTTTAATTGATTCCAGAGTCACCAAACAAAGCAACATGCACATACTTCTCAGAATGTTCTAGTAGTGAAGAATAATGACCTTCAACAAGGTCGTCATGTTATCATTGCCTCAGGATTAGGCAAAGCACAAGTAGAAACATCTAGTAGAAACATCTAGTAGAAACACCTATTAGAAACATCTAGTAGAAACATCTAGTAGAAACACCTATTAGAAACATCTAGTAGAAACATCTAGTAGAAACATCTAGTAGAAACACCTATTAGAAACATCTAGTAGAAACATCTAGTAGAAACATCAACAAATCATTGAGCTTTTTTCCTTTGAGTACGTATGTTGTTTGCACGTGTTGTTGTCACAAGGGTGATCGTATAGAATGACAATCACTACGTGATCGTATAGAATGACAATCACTATGATTACATGCACTAAATTAGTCTGATTTCTTTTATAGTTTGTTTGTGTTGTATCTTGACACGTCGATGTGAAGTCTTAGTGACCATGCACACTCTGTGATGCAACTATGTGTCATACCTCCCGTACACTGAGGTGTGCTTATTTCCTTTTAGCATGGATTCATGCAGACCTGGGCAAATGAAGACCCAGGAGCCACATGTGGCCCTTTAAGCTTTTCAATCTGGCCCGCCGGACATTCCCAAATCATTTATTTAGATGTTTAAGCTGTAAAGTGTAGCTGCCATTATGATGTGCACTCATCTTTTATAATGACCAACTATACTAAGTCTTTACATGCTTGGAATCTGCATCATATACTAGTTACTATGCTCATCTAATTAGTTACTATGCTCATCTAACTAGTTACTATGCTCATCTAATTAGTAACTATGCTCATCTAACTCGTTACTATGCTCATCTAATTAGTAACTATGGTAATGTAATTAGTTACTATTGTAATCTAATTAGTTACTCTGGTAATGTAATTAGTTACTATGGTAATCTATTTAGTTACTATGGTCATCTAATTAGTTACTATGGTAATGTAATTAGTTACTATGGTAATGTAATTAGTTACTATGGTAATGTAAGTGACAGCAGCTCAGACGAGGTACCAAGCGGTGTGGGTGGGGAGTGTTTCCACAGAGTGTTTCCAGAGTGTGAAATGTGGGTGTCAGGGACAGACGTGGAAGGAGATTTTGACAACAAAGTTGTAAAGTTTAGTGATATATCACATATATCACATTGTAGCTGGCTTTATGTTACCCTTCATGTTCATATTTCACTGTTTGTTGCATTTTTGTTGTGTTTGTCTTGATTGTAAAATATGTGGATGGAGAGGGGGTGTGACGTTCATATGTTGTCAATATTCACTGTTTTATCCTTCATAGTTAATATTGTAACATTCTTTATTTTCATCTACATTCTGGGTGTCTCATTCAGTAAAAAAAATTAAAATGCCATTCGGTTTTTAAAACGTTTTTAGCTTTCAATCAGACATTATTGTGAGGTTTTATATTAGTGTTCCTAAAAATAGATATACTGGCCCCCAAACACATTTTTTTCTCTCAAAATTGTGTCCAGACCCGGCCTGCTGACTGCCAAGGGCGAACATCGAGTGCTTTGACGCAGACAAAGCAGAGACAGGGCGATATCACGAGTGTCAGCACATTTCCATTTCATGAATAATCATATATTGTGTCTACCTGGGGGCTGCTGAAATGACCCCCCTTCCTTCAGAAGCAGCCTCAGTGATGTCACCAGGGACCTCCCAAATAAATAGAGGAGCACGTGGGACTGTACCTTAGAGCGTAAGTTGGAACTGTAACTGATACGTCTCTCCTCATTGAGCAACATTGAACTCTGTCTCTGCATGACTCCTTGCTTCTTGTCTGTTTAATAAATGTCATCAGTGTTTGAACCTGACACCGGGAGCAGGTGAGCGTCCCGAACAGAGTCAGAGGCAGGTGGGAAATAATCAGCACCCATGGCAACTAAGAAACCCAAACCCAGGGGTGCTGGAAAACAAAACTAAGGGAGTCAAACTAAAACAAAACATGATCCGGGCAACGGATCATGACATTATCTAGTTCACTTTCTTTATTTACTTAGAATGTTAATAAAATGTTGAACTAATCCCGAGTGTATTTGCTATTTAGTATAGGTACTTTAAAACTAGCAGGTTGAAAACAATTTAAAACATTGTGGGATAAATCGAGATTGGATGATTTTTTATTTTTTTTTTGCCATGTAGCCCAGCCCTAGGAACTGATAATCAGCTTGATTAACAAAAAATAATAAAACTAATAGAAATAGTAATAAAAATTAATTTTTTTCCCATCCGTCCATCCATTTTCTACCGCTTATTCCCTTCGGGGTCGCGGGGGCCGCTGGGGCCTATCTCAGCTACAATCGGGCGGAAGGCGGGGTACACCCTGGACAAGTCGCCACCTCATCACAGGGCCAACACAGTAATTTTTTTCCACTCATCTTTATTCATACCAATTACATATATTATAAATAAGAGTACCGATGAATATGGGTATGGATAAAATCCTAATGATATACAAACCCCGTTTCCATATGAGTTGGGAAATTGTGTTAGATGTAAATATTAACTTTAGAATTTGACGCCAGCAACACGAGACAAAGAAGTTGGGAAAGGTGGCAATAAATACTGATAAAGTTGAAAAATGCTCATCAAACACTTATTTGGAACATCCCACAGGTGTGCAGGCTAATTGGGAACAGGTGGGTGCCATGATTGGGTATAAAAGTAGATTCCATGAAATGCTCAGTCATTCACAAACAAGGATGGGGCGAGGGTCACCACTTTGTCAACAAATGCCTGAGTAAATTGTTGAACAGTTTAAGAAAAACCTTTCTCAACCAGCTATTGCAAGGAATTTAGGGATTTCACCATCTACGCTCCGTAATATCATCAAAGGGTTCAGAGAATCTGGAGAAATCACTGCACGTAAGCAGCTAAGCCCGTGACCTTCCATCCCTCAGGCTGTACTGCATCAACAAGCGACATCAGTGTGTAAAGGATATCACCACATGGGCTCAGGAACACTTCAGAAACCCACTGTCAGTAACTACAGTTGGTCGCTACATCTGTAAGTGCAAGTTAAAACTCTCCTATGCAAGGCGAAAACCGTTTATCAACAACACCCAGAAACGCCGTCGGCTTCGCTGGGCCTGAGCTCATCTAAGATGGACTGATACAAAGTGGAAAAGTGTTCTGTGGTCTGACGAGTCCACATTTCAAATTGTTTTTGGAAACTGTGGACGTCGTGTCCTCTGGACTAAAGAGGAAAAGAACCATCCGGATTGTTATAGGCGCAAAGTGTAAAAGGCAGCATGTGTGATGGTATGGGGGTGTATTAGTGCCCAAGACATGGGTAACTTACACATCTGTGAAGGCACCATTAATGCTGAAAGGTACATACAGGTTTTGGAGCAACATATGTTGCCATCCAAGCAACGTTACCATGGACGCCCCTGCTTATTTCAGCAAGACAATGCCAAGCCACGTGTTACATCAACGTGGCTTCATCGTAAAAGAGTGCGGGTACTAGACTGGCCTGCCTGTAGTCCAGACCTGTCTCCCATTGAAAATGTGAAGCCTAAAATAGCACAAGGGAGACCCCCGGACTGTTGAACAACTTAAGCTGTACATCAAGCAAGAATGGGAAAGAATTCCACCTGAGAAGCTTCAAAAATGTGTCTCCTCAGTTCCCAAACCTTTACTGAGTGTTGTTAAAAGGAAAGGCCATGTAACACAGTGGTGAACATGCCCTTTCCCAACTACTTTGGCACGTGTTGCAGCCATGAAATTCTAAGTTAATGATTATTTGCAAAAAAAAATAAATAAAGTTTATGAGTTTGAACATCAAATATGTTGTCTTTGTAGCATATTCAACTGAATATGGCTTGAAAAGGATTTGCAAATCATTGTATTCCGTTTATATTTACATCTAACACAATTTCCCAACTCATATGGAAACGGGGTTTGTATATCCCTAGTCATATGGATGTCATATTCATACAACTTGCATATTTCTTTGCTCAGACGCTCCTCAATTTGTGCCACCCTCCGCACTCCCTTGGAAAGTGAATTTAATTCAATGTATTATTTGATTTTCATCATTAATATAAGCTCTCCAGACACTCCACACTTTACTCACTATGCTCTTTTGAAACACTTAGTGAATTGACCAGGAGACTTGAATGGGTACTCAAGTCTCACAGCAGCCAATAATACTTTTAACTCTGTGATGCACAAAGTAAATGAACCTCCAAGTGGTGAAGGTACCGTATTTTCCGCACTATAAGGCGCACCTAAAAACCACAAATTTACTCAAAAGCTGACAGTGCGCCTTATAACCCGGTGCGCTTTATATATGGATAAATATTAAGATTCATTTTCATAAAGTTTCGGTCTCGCAACTTCGGTAAACAGCCGCCATCTTTTTTCCCCGTAGAACAGGAAGCGCTTCTTCTTCTACGCAAGCAACCGCCAAGGTAAGCACCCGCCCCCATAGAACAGGAAGCGCTTCTTCTTCTACTGTAAGCAACCACCCGCCCGCGTAGAAGAAGAAAAAAAGCGCGGATATCACCGTACGTTTCATTTCCTTTGTGTGTTTACATCTGTAAAGACCACAAAATGGCTCCTACTAAGCGACAAGGATCCGGTTCATGAAAAGACGCAATCTCTCCATCCGCACACGGATTACTATTTCACAGCAACTGGTATTCCTGTGAACCGCACTGTGGATACAACGGGAGCACGTACGGTGAATATTCGCACCACAGGGAATGAGAAGTCATCCTTCACTGTGGTTCTAGCTTGCCATGCTAATGGCCAGAAACTTCCACCCATGGTGATATTCAAAAGGAAGACCTTGCCAAAAGAGACCTTTCCAGCCGGCGTCATCATAAAAGCTAACTCGAAGGGATGGATGAAGAAAAGATGAGCGAGTGGTTAAGGTAAGTTTAAGTTTACGCGAAGAGGCCGGGTGGCTTTTTTCACGCAGCTCTGTCCATGTTGATATACGTATGTTTGTGATTGCACATTTGCGTACATTTTGGGAGTGAACAGAGTTGTTAGAACGCTGGTTTTTAATATATTATTAAAGTTTGACTGACCTATTTGACTGTTTTTTTGACATTCCTTTAGCGCAGTTAGATGCGGCTTACAACACGGGGCGGCTTATTGGTGGACAAAGTTTTGAAATATGCCGTTCATTGAAGGCGCGGCTTATAACCCAGGGCGCCTTATGGTGCGGAAAATACGGTACATGCTATTTTAATAACAGTTCGTCCCATGGAGAGAAATATGTCTATTCCCAATATTGCGACTTCTGAGGATCAAAAACAAAGATCATTTGGTTTACTCAAAGCTTTACGGAGGGCTTGGCTGTATGTCAATTTGCTGTGGATTCAGGTAAGGTGAATTAATTCAATTATCCAGAACAAGGTCACAGGTAAGATGGAGCCCACCCCAGCTGGGTAAACTCTGGACTGAATAACCATTCACACTCACGTCAATCAATGGATCATTTGTAGAGTTTCCAACATGCTTACTTTTTAGGAAGTAGGAGTAGCACCCAGGTAGAACAACTCAACTCCACACAGAGCCTTGCATAAGGCAAACTTACCAACTATTTATCCACTGACTTATTGGTCAACTTTCCACAGGAGAAATCTACGTGACGCACTATGTTACTATGTCAGGGGTCTGGTTTTCATTGGGGGCCACATGGCGGTTATGGCTGCCCTCAGAGGGCCACTTGTAACAGTGAATAATACAGGTAAAAGCCAGTAAATTAGAATATTTTGAAAAACTTGATTTATTTCAGTAATTGCATTCAAAAGGTGTAACTTGTACATTATATTTATTCATTGCACACAGACTGATGCATTCAAATGTTTATTTCATTTAATTTTGATGATTTGAAGTGGCAACAAATGAAAATCCAAAAATCCGTGTGTCACAAAATGAGAATATTGTGTAAGGGTTAAATTTTGAAGACACCTGGTGCCACAAACTAATCAGCTGATTAACTCAAAACACCTGCAAAGGGCTTTAAATGGTCTCTCAGTCCAGTTCTGAAGCCTACACAAACATGGGGAAGACTTCAGATTTGACAGCTGTCCAAAAGGCAACCATCGACACATTGCACAAGGAGGGAAAGACACAAAAGGTTATTGCTGAAGAGGCTGGCTGTTCTCAGAGCTCTGTGTCCAAACACATTAATGGAGAGGCAAAGGGAAGGAAAAACTGTGGTCAGAAAAAGTGTACAAGCGATAGGGATCACCGCGCCCTGGTCAAGATTGTGAAAAAAAAACCATTCAAAAATGTGGGGGAGATTCAGAAGGAGTGGACAGCTGCTGGAGTCAGTGCTTCAAGATCCACCACCAAGAGACGCTTGAAAGACATGGGTTTCAACTGCCGCATACCTCGTGTCAAGCCACTGTTGACCAAGAAACAGCGCGCAAAGCGTCTCTCCTGGGCTAAGGAAAAAAAGAGCTGGACTGCTGCTGAGTGGTCCAAAGTCATGTTTTCTGACGAAAGCAAATTTTGCATTTCCTTTGGAAATCGAGGTCCCAGAGTCTGGAGGAAGACAGGAGAGGCACAGGATCCACGTTGCCTGAAGTCTAGTGTAAAGTTTCCACCATCAGTGATGGTTTGGGGTGCCATGTCATCTGCTGGTGTCGGTCCACTCTGTTTCCTGAGATCCAGGGTCAACGCAGCCGTCTACCAGCAAGTTTTAGAGCACTTCATGCTTCCTGCTGCTGACCTGCTCTATGGAGATGGAGATTTCAAGTTCCAACAGGACTTGGCGCCTGCACACAGCGCAAAATCTACCCGTGCCTGGTTTACGGACCATGGTATTTCTGTTCTAAATTGGCCCGCCAACTCCCCTGACCTTAGCCCCATAGAAAATCTGTGGGGTATTGTGAAAAGGAAGATGCAGAATGCCAGACCCAAAAACGCAGAAGAGTTGAAGGCCACTATCAGAGCAACCTGGCCTCTCATAACACCTGAGCAGTGCCAGAAACTCATCGACTCCATGCCACGCCGCATTAACGCAGTAATTGAGGCAAAAGGAGCTCCAACCAAGTATTGAGTATTGTACATGCTCATATTTTTCATTTTCATACTTTTCAGTTGGCCAACATTTCTAAAAATCCCTTTTTTGTATTAGCCTTAAGTAATATTCTAATTTTGTGACACACGGAATTTTGGATTTTCATTTGTTGCCACTTCAAATCATCAAAATTAAATGAAATAAACATTTGAATGCATCAGTCTGTGTGCAATGAATAAATATAATGTACAAGTTACACCTTTTGAATGCAATTACTGAAATAAATCAAGTTTTTCAAAATATTCTAATTTACTGGCTTTTACCTGTATATATATATATATATATATATATATATATATATATACATACATATATATATATATATGTGTGTGTGTGTTTGTATGTATATATGTGTATATGTATGTATATATATGTGTACAGTATATGTATATGTGTATATATGTATATATATGTGTATGTATATGTATATATATATATATATATATGTGTATATACAAACCCCGTTTCTATATGAGTTGGAAAATTGTGTTAGATGTAAATATAAACGGAATACAATGATTTGCAAATCCTTTTCAACCCATATTCAGTTGAATATGCTACAAAGACAACATATTTGATGTTCAAATTGATAAACTTTTTTTTTTTTTTTTGCAAATAATCATTAACTTTAGAATTTGATGCCAGCAACACGTGACAAAGAAGTTGGGAAAGGTGTCAATAAATACTGATAAAGTTGAGGAATGCTCATCAAACACTTATTTGGAACATCCCACAGGTGTGCAGGCTAATTGGGAACAGGTGGGTGCCATGATTGGGTATAAAAACAGCTTCCCAAAAAATGCTCAGTCTTTCACAAGAAAGGATGGGGCGAGGTACACCCCTTTGTCCACAACTGCGTGAGCAAATAGTCAAACAGTTTAAGAACAACGTTTCTCAAAGTGCAATTGCAAGAAATGTAGGGATTTCAACATCTACGCTCCATAATATCATCAAAAGGTTCAGAGAATCTGGAGAAATCACTCCACGTAAGCGGCATGGCCGGAAACCAACATTGAATGATCGTGACCTTCGATCCCTCAGATGGCACTGTATCAAAAACCGACATCGATCTCTAAAGGATATCACCACATGGGCTCAGGAACACTTCAGAAAACCACTGTAACTAAATACAGTTGGTCGCTACATCTGTAAGTGCAATAAAGCTCTACTATGCAAAGCCAAAGCCATTTATCAACAACACCCAGAAACGCTGCCCGCTTCTCTGGGCCCGAGATCATCTAAGATGGACTGATACAAAGTGGAAAAGTGTTCTGTGGTCTGACGAGACCACATTTCAAATTGTTTTTGGAAATATTCGACATCGTGTCATCCGGACCAAAGGGGAAGCGAACCATCCAGACTGTTATCGACGCAAAGTTGAAAAGCCAGCATGTGTGATGGTATGGGGGTGCATTAGTGCCCAAGACATGGGTAACTTACACATCTGTGAAGGCACCATTAATGCTGAAAGGTACATACAGGTTTTGGAACAACATATGCTGCCATCTAAGCGCCGTGCCGTCGTTTTCATGGACGCCCCTGCTTATTTCAGCAAGACAATGCCAAGCTACATTCAGCACGTGTTACAACTGTGTGGCTTCGTAAAAAAAAAAGAGTGCGGGTACTTTCCTGGCCCGCCTGCAGTCCAGACCTGTCTCCCATCAAAAATGTGTGGCGCATTATGAAGTGTAAAATATGACAGCGGAGACCCCGGACTGTTTAACGACTGAAGCTCTACATAAAACAAGAATGGAAAAGAATTCCACTTTCAAAGCTTCAACAATTAGTTTCCTCAGTTCCCAATCGTTTATTGAGTGTTGTTCAAAGAAAGGGTGCTGTAACACAGTGGTGAACATGCCCTTTCCCAACTACTTTGGCACGTGTTGCAGCCATGAAATTCTAAGTTAATTATTGTTTGCAAAAAAAATAAATAAAGTTTATGAGTTTGAACATCAAATATGTTGTCTTTGTAGCATATTCAACTGAATATGGGTTGAAAAGGATTTGCAAATCATTGTATTCCGTTTATATTTACATCTAACACAATTTCCCAACTCATATGGAAACGGGGTTTGTAGAATAGAATAGAATAAAATAGAATAGAAAGTACTTTATTGATCCCTGGGGGAAATTCAGCACCACAGTTCGCTCACAATAGACAATAATAATAATAAATAATATATACAATATATTATGTATATAATATATGAATAATATAAATATATTCTACATATATTCTACATTTAAGTGCAGTCAAGGAACATATGCATTATACAGTCTGATGGCTGTCGGTATGAAGGACCTCCTGTGTCGTTCCGTCTTGCATTTGTATGTATGTATATGTATGTGTATATCAGTGACGTGCAGAAAAAAAAATGTAAAAAGAAAAAAAAAAAAATTAAATTGTTATATGTATCCAGTGATTATACTATAAAGTTATTTGGCGTTTAACTTCACCAGTTTTAGATTATTTTTATTCAAAATGGCTGAATTTTCACATTTGCCGTTCAAATACTGAGAAGAGACGGTGCGGTGAACAGCAGCCAGTTGAGGCACGTCACTCAGTGCCTCAACATGGATTGCGCAATGACTCTGCTAACTGCTGGCCTGCTGTGCAGTGAGACCGTATTGCTATATGAATTATATTATACATTTCCATAGTTTAGTTAGCTGAGGTATATAATGTACAGTGTATTTTGTCAACAACTGTATGTGTGTAACGTATTTCTTGCGCTGAGCGATCATAAAACGGCTGCAAAAGACGCACTGGCTGAGGCCCGCAGTATTCCCGCCTCCTGCACCCCTGCCGTAGAAAGCACCCCCTGACGGGAGTGTTATATCAACTAAAGCCCACACTTAAACTTTTCACGTGCAAGATTGAATCTATTTAAAAAAGTTATTTCATAAGAAGCCAAAAAGTGCAAAAACAATAATGTTCGTGTTGGAGGAGTTGTGAATGACTGCAGGGCCACAACATTAGGTACACCTGCAGACTGCAGGTGTACCTAATTCACAACTCCTCCAACACGAACATTTTTGTTTTTGCACTTTTTGGCTTCTTATTAAATAACTTTTGTAACCTATTTTCATGGGCTTTCCTCTTTGTGATGTTAAGTTCCTGTTATGTGCTGTTATACAGTATATGCCTTGAGCTCTTATTTTGAAGGCGCTAAGAGCGGAAGTGATGACACGGAGTGGAGCGGAAGTTTTTGAAAGAAGGTAAATAAAGTGGTCCTCGTGTAAACTGGAGCCTCCGTGTTTGTTATTTTGTAGTTTCATACATTTATAAACCCTCGGTTACACTTTTTTAAATAGATTCAATCTTGCACGTGGAAAGTTGAAGTGAGGGCTTTAGTTGTGGACTTAATTTATAAGTAAAGGTAAGACCATAATAAAGTTTTTTTTATTAAATGTGCTTTTTTGTGTGCTACAGTTTGTATGTGTAAAGTTAAAGTTAAGTTAAAGTAGCAATGACTGTCACACACACACTAGGTGTGGGGAAATTTGTCCTCTGCATTTGACCCACCCCTTGTTCACCCCCTGGGAGGTGAGGGGAGCAGTGGGCAGCAGCGGTGCCGCGCCCGGGAATAATTTTTGGTGATTTAACCCCCAATTCCAAGCCTTGATGCTGAGTGGCAAGCAGGGAAGAATGCTGGTATGAGCTTTTAAACATAAGCCGTTAACTGCTGCCAATCAAATGGTGAATAAGATACTCTTTAGGGTTCATATGTTTGTAAATCTGACTGTGATGAAGTCAGTGCCTCACCAGCCATCAACCTCACCACACGTCACTGATGTATATGTATATATATGCATATGTATGGATATATGCATGTGTGGATATATACATATAAATAGATATATATCTTCTTTTTTATCCATCCATCCATCCATTTTCTACCGCTTGTCCCTTTTGGGGTCGCGAGGGGTGCTGCAGCGTATCTCAGCTGCATTTGAGCGGAAGGCGGTGTACACCCTGGACAAGTCGCTTACTCATAATTTTTTTATCTTTTTTTACTATTTACATTACTATATTATTGTAATAATGACAATAAAACTCTAATTATATTCTTCTATTCTAAATGTAAATGGGAAAACAGTACCACTGTTTTACTGTAAAACCTACATTTGTTGTTTTTAAGGTGTATTACTGGAAATAGAAAAACGATATTACACATGTTTTTGTCTCGTGTTTTTACGGGAAAATTCTGGCAAGTGAGCTACCAGTTTTTTACTGAAAAAATATTTTTATATTGTACCATTTGATGGATAAGTTGCTTCAAAATCATGAGTCAAGCAGATATTTAAGTACTTATTTTGATGTTTGGAATGTGTGATGATATAACATTTGTTGCAATGTTAGATGAAGTTTAAAATATATGAAATTGCATACATGTATTTTTTTTTCTGTCAAAATAGAAAGTTGACTACATTTAGAAACAAATAGGCTCATGGTGATTCCAGGCCACATAAAATGAGGTGGCGGGCCAGATGTTTGACAGATGTGCGCTAAACATAAACACACACAAGAGAGAATAAAACCTAAAGTTCCGTGTGAGCAGAACTGCAAAAATAAAATGTGCCTACAGGCTGGCTGTGTTAGGTTCAGGTCGCATGATGATGCGGGGTTTGTTCTCCCAGGATGCAAAAGGACGAATCCGGACCGGACTTGCAGGTAAGGACTTGATTTAATAGTAAAATAACACAGAACAGGTACAAAACAGAAAACAAACTGACTGGATAAGGTGCCGAGCGCACCGGAAGCTAAGGCTACAACTATGATCACTAGCAGGAGTTTCGGAGACAAGCAAAAACTTACGTAGCAGTCGCGTGACGCAAATAAAGAAGCCAGACCGACTAACTGGAAAAGGCAGGCTTAAATAATGTCAGTGATTACCAGAGGTGGGTAGAGTAGCCAGAAATTGTACTCAAGTAAGAGTACTGTTACTTTAGACATTTATTACCAGAGGTGGGTAGTAACGCGCTACATTTACTCCGTTACATCTACTTGAGTAACTTTTGGGATAAATTGTACTTCTAAGAGTAGTTTTAATGCAACATACTTTTACTTTTACTTAAGTATATTTATAGAGAAGGAACGCTACTTTTACTCCGCTACTTTTATCTACATTCAGCTCGCTACTCGCTACTAATTTGTATCGATCTGTTAATGCACGCTTTGTTTGTTTTGGTCTGTCAGACAGACCTTCATAGTGCCTGCGTTTCAACAAATACAGTCACTGGTGACGTTCACTCCGTTCCACCAATCAGATGCAGTCACTGGTGACGTTGGACCAATCAAACAGAGCCAGGCGGTCACATGACCTGACTTAAACAAGTTGAAAAACGTATGGGGGTGTTACCATTTAGTGGTCAATTGTACGGAATATGTACTGTACTGTGCAATCTACTAATAAAAGTTCCAATCAATCAATCAAAAGTGTGAAGGAAAAAAGACCCTTTTTCATTCCAACCATACATCCCGTCAAAAGCCTTAAAAACTGACCGCACATGAGGACGTTCCTGTCTTCACAATAAAAGTGCCGCTCCATCGCGCCTGCGCTTTCAAAATAAGAGTCTCCGAAAGCCAGCGCAAACAAGCTAGCAAGCTACGGAGTTTGACGCCAATATATTTCTTGTAAAGTGTATAAAAACGAATATGGAAGCTGGACATATAAGATGCCAAAAACTCACCACTTTCATGTGGTATTAGACAGAAAGGAGGAACTTTTCTTCTCCTCCATTTGAAAACGTGGACGTTATCATCACTACTGTCTGATTACAATCAATGCAAGTCATCAAAATCAGGTAATACACCAACTTATATTCTTGTCTTCATGAAAGAAAGGAATCTATATGTGTTAAACATGCATGTATATTCATTAAAACACCTTTAACATGTAAACAAAAACAGCAAAATAAATACATATAAATTATATACTGTATATATATATGTGTATATATGTATATATATATGTGTATATATATATATATATATATATATATATATATATATATATATATATATATATATATATATATGATACGAGTGTGTATGTTACTCAGTACTTGAGTAGTTTTTTCACAACCTACTTTTTACTTTTACTCAAGTAAATATTTGGGTGACTACTCCTTACTTTTACTTGAGTAATAAATCTCTAAAGTAACAGTACTCTTACTTGAGTACAATTTCTGGCTACTCTACCCACCTCTGTTTATTACTCAAGTAAAAGTAAGGAGTAGTCACCCAAATATTTACTTGAGTAAAAGTAAAAAGTATGTTGTGAAAAAAATACTCAAGTACTGAGTAACTGATGAGTAACATACACAATCATATCATACATATATATATATATATGTTTATATATATATATATACACACATATATATATACATACATTGATATATACAGTATATCATTTATATTTATTTATTTTCCCGTTTTTGTTTACATGTTAAAGGTGTTTTACTGAATATACATGCATGTTTAACACATATAGATTCCTTTCTTTCATGAAGACAAGAATATAAGTTGGTGTATTACCTGATTCTGATGACTTGCATTGATTGTAATCAGACAGTAGTGATGATAACGTCCACGTTTTCAAATGGAGGAGAAGAAAAGTTCCTCCTTTCTGTCTAATACCACATGAAAGTGGTGGGTTTTTGGCATCTTATTTGTCCAGCTTCCATATTTGTTTTTATACACTTTACAAGAAATACATTGGCGGCAAACTCTGTAGCTTGCTAGCTTGTTTGCGCTGGCTTTCGTAGACTCTTGTTTTGAAAGCGCAGGCGCGATGGAGCGGCACTTTTATTGTGAAGACAGGAACGTCCTCATGTGCGTTCAGTCTTTAGGCTTTTGACGGGATGTACGGTTGAAATAAAAAAGTATCTTTTTTCCTTCACACTTTTGATTGATTGATTGGAACTTTTATTAGTACAGTACATATTCCGTACAATTGACCACTAAATGGTAACACCCCCAATAAGTTATTCAACTTGTTTAAGTCAGGTCATGTGACCACCTGGCTCTGTTTGATTGGTCCAACGTCACCAGTGACTGCATCTGATTGGTGGAACGGAGTGAAACGTCACCAGTAAGGCAGGCACTTTGAAGGTCTGTCTGACAGACCAAAACAAACAAAGCGTGCATTAACAGATCGATAAAAATTAGTAGCGAGTAGCGAGCTGAATGTAGATAAAAGTAGCGGAGTAAAAGTAGCGTTTCTTCTCTATAAATATACTCAAGTAAAAGTAAAAGTATGTTGCATTAAAACTACTCTTAGAAGTACAATTTATCCCAAAAGTTACTCAAGTAGATGTAACGGAGTAAATGTAGCGCGTTACTACCCACCTCTGGTGATTACCCACAGGTGCGCGTCCGGGACACAAGCGGCAGGTGAAAATAATAAGTAGCTATGATAACCAACTCAAAGGTGCACAAACAGGAACTAAAGGAGTCCAAGACTAACAGGCAGCGGATCAATACAGGCTGCCTTTTTTTCTCATTTATTTCATTAAATAATCCAAAATAAAAAATACTTCACCCTGTATTTCCTTTTAGCTCGCCTTGAGCACAAAGAAGAAAACAACATTGTTTAACAGCGAGCGTCTGTGTGCTAAAAAAGAGCTGGCAGAGGAAGGTGTGAGAATACAAATGAACTTGAAATAAATGTTTTCTGTCTGGCTGAGTCCAGCCACACGGTGCTTGTGGAAGACAGAGCCGAGCCGTACCTTCTCCGCCCTGGACTACATTTACAGCTCGAGTGGCGTTTTATTCTCCTCATACATCATATTGCTCGAAAGTGCTCCTGTTAGCAGGGCTTATTATGTTGTCAGCGTCACTAAACATCCTGTTTAGCTCACTAAAAACATACCAGACTGGATTATTGAGCAGGAAAACATTCATCATATGCTGCTATGTGGTTTCCCACCTAGGCCTTCAGTGATGTCCCACTTCAATGATTACCTCTCAAAATACCGCGACCCCCGAAAGGGACAAGCGGTAGAAAAAGGACGGATGGATGGATGTCACCACGTGACCATTGCTGGAGAAATACTATACAGAAACACATACAGTATATGCACTACAAAACGGGTAATTTTCTGGCGCATCTAAAAATGAATAAACCCATCCATCCATCCATCTTCTTCCGCTTATCCGAGGTCGGGTCGCGGGGGCAGCAGCCTAAGCAGGGAAGCCCAGACTTCCCTCTCCCCAGCCACTTCGTCCAGCTCTTCCTGTGGGACCCCGAGGCGTTCCCAGGCCAGCCGGGAGACATAGTCTTCCCAGCGTGTCCTGGGTCTTCCCCGTGGCCTCCTACCGGTCGGACGTGCCCGAAACACCTTCCTAGGGAGGCGTTCGGGTGGCATCCTGACCAGATGCCCGAACCATCTCATCTGGCTCCTCTCGATGTGGAGGAGCAGCGGCTTTACTTTGAACTCCCCCCGAATGACAGAGCTTCTCACCCTATCTCTAAGGGAGAGCCCCGCCACTCGGCGGAGGAAACTCATTTCGGCCGCTTGTACCCGTGATCTTGTCCTTTCGGTCATGACCCAAAGCTCATGACCATAGGTGAGGATGGGAACGTAGATCGACCGGTAAATCGAGAGCTTTGCCTTCCGGCTCAGCTCCTTCTTCACCACAACGGATCGATACAGCGTCCGCATTACTGAAGACGCCGCACCGATCCGCCTGTCGATCTCACGATCCACTCTTCCCTCACTCGTGAACAAGACTCCGAGGTACTTGAACTCCTCCACTTGGGGCAAGATCTCCTCCCCAACCCGGAGATGGCACTCCACCCTTTTCCGGGAGAGAACCATGGACTCGGACTTGGAGGTGCTGATTCCCATCCCAGTCGCTTCACACTCAGCTGCGAACCGATCCAGTGAAGGCTGAAGATCTTGGCCGGAGGAAGCCATCAGGACCACATCATCTGCAAATAGCAGAGACCTAATCCTGCAGCCACCAAACCAGATCCCCTCAACGCCCTGACTGCGCCTAGAAATTCTGTCCATAAAGGTTATGAACAGAATCGGTGACAAAGGGCACCAGAGGGTGTGTTCTAACTATCGTGGGATCACACTCCTCAGCCTTCCCGGTAAGGTCTATTCAGGTGTACTGGAGAGGAGGCTACGCCAGATAGTTGAACCTCGGATTCAGGAGGAACAGTGTGGTTTTCGTCCTGGTCGTGGAACTGTGGACCAGCTCTATACTCTCGGCAGGGTCCTTGAGGGTGCATGGGAGTTTGCCCAACCAGTCTACATGTGCTTTGTGGACTTGGAGAAGGCATTAGACCGTGTACCCCGGGAAGTCCTGTGGGGAGTGCTCAGAGAGTAAGGGGTATCGGACTGTCTTATTGTGGCGGTCCGCTCCCTGTATGATCAGTGTCAGAGCTTGGTCCGCATTGCCGGCAGTAAGTCGGACACGTTTCCAGTGAGGGTTGGACTCCGCCAAGGCTGCCCTTTGTCACCCATTCTGTTCATGAATAAACCCGCATCAGCAATTAAAACATATCTTATGTGATACTGTCAAAATTCAAATTGCAAAAAACACATTAAACGTGAAAAAATAAAGAAATAACATATTTGAACTCACAATTTGTAGCACCCATTCGGCGCCGTATAAGCCGACGGTGCCGCTCGTAGTCGCTTGATTCCAGTGGAAATGGCGAGCATTTCACCATTTCATCGCCCCTTCTGGGAATGGCCGACATGGTCTCACAAGACGTAGTTTTTCTTTAAATATCCTTCTTGGAAATATATATCTGCCACCTGATCAACGTTTTGCTCTCCTTCTTTGTGGGTTAAAAAAGGGATTTCTCTGTGAGCCCGGTATGGCTACAGCGCAACACTTCCTGCGTCAGTAAATTGCAACTTGTAATTGGATCATACTTGCCAACCCTCCCGGATTTTCCGGGAGACTCCCGAAATTCAACGCCTCTCCCGAAAACCTCCCGGGACAAATTTTCTCCCGAAAATCTCCCGAAATTCAGGCGGAGCTGGAGGCCACGCCCCTTCGCTTGCCCCCTAACACATTATAACTGTAGAATGATGGAGGGCGAGTTCTTGGTTTCTTATGTGGGTTTCTTGTTAGGCAGTTTCATTAACGTCCTCCCAGCGCGGTAACAACACACAACAACAGCAGTCATGTTTTTGTCTACCGTAAAGCAGTTCGTCTGCCGTAAACAGCAACGTTGTGACACTCTTAAACAGGACAATACTGCCATCTATAACATCAATAACATATACGGCTTTTAGAGAGTGCAGTGCACAACTGCGCACACAACAAGGAGACGAAGCAGAAGAAGGAGGAAGATACAGCCATGACGACGCCGACGACGAGTAAGATGAAGAAATACGCTTTGTTGCACCTTTCCTGCCTGAGTCCGGCGATTAGTTGCAAATCTTGCTTTATTGATTGCTTGCACACAGCCAATCCAACACAAAACAAACTAGTCCCCGCCCGCACTCACGCTACCGCTCCCTCTCTTCTCTCGCCCACACATGCTCACCTATTAAAGGGCCACACACACACACATACGCTACTCTCATAACAGCTTGTAAGTTCCAAGCCGCAGCTGCGATTGGACCTGGATAGCCTCCGGGAAGAAGTAGTGGACTACCAAGTGCTTGGCACTGAAGATCTTCCTCGGGAAGCAAAGATTGACCGGTTTTGGGCCATACTAGGGAGAGATGGAAGATTCCAGACTCTAATGCATTTGATGAAAGCACTTTTGTGCGTGCCACACATCAATGCATCATCAGAGAGGGTGTTCAGCATGGTTAGAAAAATAGTGACAGAGAATAGAACAAGGATGGACAAGTCAACCCTTAACTCAACAATGAGTAGATGAGTGTTATGTGTGTGTATATGTGTAAATAAATGAACACTGAAATTCAAGTATTTATTTTATTTATATATACATATATATATATATATATATATAATAAAATAAATATATATATATATAGCTAGAATTCACTGAAAGTCAAGTATTTCTTAGATATATATATATATCTATGAAATACTTGACTTGGTGAATTCTAGCTGTAAATATACTCCTCCCCTCTTAACCACGCCCCCGCCCCTAACCACGCCCCCGCCCCACCCTCGACTATGCCCACCCCACCTCCCGAAATCGGAGGTCTCAAGGTTGGCAAGTATGAATTGGATACTCACTTTGGAGTGACAGGTGAGCATCCAATCACAGTCTCGTTAACATCAGGCTACCTAGATAGGCTACTGTCAACAACTTGTGATCTGATTGGCTATCGCAACTGTCTATCAACTGTATGTGTTCTCAAAATTCACCCGCTAACGGTCCCAGTGAGTATCCAATCACAGGAGGCGTAAATGTCACGTTCAAGGTGAGGCCAGCTAGAAGGCCTTATTGACGACAACTCCCGACCTGATTGGCTATGGCAATGATCTATCAACTGTATGTGTCCGTTCACTTCCAGTGCACTGTATGTATCACTGTATGTGTTCACTTCCAGTGCACACTCATTGTTGATTCTGAAGGCAGATTTGCTACAGCATGGCAACATAAGCTAGCTGAATTCTGATTGGATACAAAGTAAAACAAAAAACAACAACACTGGAAGGAGCATAATATGACATGAAATCAATATGAATACTTTTACATATTTAGGGAAATTTTCTTAAAAATGACTTATCTTTAATCATGCTGATGATTTCTGGTTATGTTATGTTATGTTATGTCTTGCTGGTCCTGACCGCCCACCCCTGGCTGGTATGCTGCATAATTGTGCACTTGGTAAAACACAGTTGACTGTATTCTACTTTGTTCCGACATCTAGCACATTCTAGACCTGGGCCGACAGTCAATCAATCAGTTAATCAAGCAATAAATAAAGAAATGACTAGATAACTTTGCTGTTATAGATACATTGTCATGTCCATGTTTGTTTCTTTTACTTGTCAAACATCCTTTCATCCACTTCAATTTGGTTTTCGCTACCTGCCTCCACACTACAACCATCCGTTTCAATACACGCGTAATCTGTTGAATCGCTTAAGCCGCTGAAATCCGAGTCTGAATCCGAGCTAATGTCGCTATAGCTTGCTGTTCTTTCCGCCATGTTTGTTTGTGTTGGCTTCACTATGTGACGTCACAGGAAAATGGACGGGTGTATATAACGATGGTTAAAATCAGGCACTTTGAAGCTTTTTTTAGGGATATTGCGTGATGGGTAAAATTTTGAAAAAAACTTCGAAAAATAAAATAAGCCACTGGGAACTGATTTTTAATGGTTTTAACCCTTCTGAAATTGTGATAATGTTCCCCTTTAAGTCTGCCTTTGCCAGTCACTCGTCCTGGCTTCTTTGTTTGCTTCATGCTCTCGTCACGTAAGCTTGGCTTGTCTCCTAGCCTATGCTAAGTTAGCTTCGAGTGCGATTGACACATGTTTTCTTTCAACTTGTTTTCTGTTCTTGGTGGTGCTTTGGTTTTTGTTAAGATTAAATCATGTTCCTACCTGCAAGTCTTGTCCAGTGTGTTCCGTTTGCATTCTGAGGGAACGAACCTCGCAGTAAGTTGCGACCCACACTTGACAGAAGGTTATTCATAGATTATCCAGCAGTTTATTGTTATTTATTGGAAACATTATTCAAAACAAGTACCCTACAGCTCTTTTGAAGCAGATTAGTTCTCATGCTGATGTCCACCACTACAGTAGCAGAGCTCCAACTCAAGGTCTACCACCACCAAGAACTCATTCAATGTTGTACACAGAGGCATTTCATTATGGAATACTCTCCATTTCAATATCAGGACTATTCCCAGTAAAGAAAGTATTTAAGAAACATGTATAGTCACTTTTTAGACTGAAGAGTTCATCTTTGGGATATAAACAAAAAACTATATTTTGACATTTAGGGCAGACAACAGATATATGATGTATGATGTATGCTTTCTGTAACCAACCGGACCAAACTCACACGCATTACAAACATAGCAACTAAAATCATCGGCCTACCCACACCCAACATTTCAGACTTAAACCACAGGTCCATCACCCGACTAGCAAAAACAATAGTCCAGGATATGACTCACCCACTACACCAATACATCATCCCACTACCATCAGGGCGCAGGTACAGAACTATCACATTCCGGAGGGCCCGCCTCAGGAAAAGCCTTATCCCTGCAGCTATATCCGCCCTTAACAGCAGGCCCGGCCGACCTGTCTGACAAGCCTGTAAATGTGTGTTGGTCATGTATGATGTCTTTTTGTTATTTTTTGTTTTTTTGTGATGTGTAATGTCTATTGTTTAAATGTACGGCAGTGACCATGAATTACCCCAAGGGGACCAATAAATCTAAATCTAAATCTAAATCTAAATGTTAAAATGATGTCATGGATAAAAATGTCTGATGCTGGATGTCAATTAAAAAAAAAAAGGAAAGGTGCCACTCGCGCCAATGGCGGAAATAAAAAAATAAAAAAATAAAAAAGAGTTAATCTTTCATGTTATCAGTTTGAGAACTTTTTTTTCTCTCTTCCCCTCTTTGCTTGTATTTTATTGCAACTGTATCTGCATATGTTCTGTAAGTGTATCTGTGTATGGTTATTGTAATGTATTATTTTGGGAATGTTCTTCTTTTCCTTTCTTTTATTTGTAACTGGATCTGTGCATTATTATTATTTCACTTGGAACTTTTGAAAAGGACCCCAGGAAGACTAGCCTGCCGTTTGTGCGTGGGCTAATAGGGACCCTCAATAAACAATAAACAATAAGAACATATTTTACTTCTCAGAGCAGCTCCTCCATAGTTGTGCATCAAGCAAAACACAACAAAAATGTAAATACGAATGCAAAGTGTAATAAACATCTACAATACGATATATATTATCACGTAAAAATCTGCTTCCGCATCTGTTCCTGACATATGTGTTTGGGGCTGGCTGCTATGGAAACAAGCCCCGCCCACTCTGCTTTGTTCCTGGTCTGAGCTGCTGTAACCTAGATTACTGCAATAAGTTAAGTTCAAGTTAAAGTAGCAATGATAGTCACACACACACACTAGGTGTGGTGAAATTTGCCCTCTGCATTTGACCCATCACCCTTGTTCACCCCCTGGGAGGTGAGGGGAGCAGTGAGCAGCAGCGGTGGCCGCGCCCGGGAATCATTTTTGGTGATTCAATCCCCAATTCCAAGCCTTGATGCTGAGTGCCAAGCAAGGAGGTGTCATGTCTGTGTGACCATGTTTTGTATTAGTCATATTTTGTTTTGTTTAGTTATTGGACTCTTTAGTTTCTGGCTTTTCACTCCCTTGTCTTGTTTCCATGGTTACCCATTATTTTTCACCTGTCACGTCACGCACCTGTTTCACGTTTTGAGTCACGCACCTGTTTTCGTTAATCATGTCTGTAGTATTTAAGTTCATTGTTTTCAGTTTGTCTTCCTGGCGACATCCCACATTTATGCTCTTCACATTCCTGACACTTGTTTTTTCATGTCCATCTTTCATGCTGCAACTTTAGCCTAAGCCAAGTAAGTTTTTGTTTATTAATGCTATAGTCTTTTGGTTTCATAGTTTGTTCTCCGCCACTGTGCGCGCTTTTCGTTTGTACTTTTTTTTGATAGTAATAAACAATCATGTACTCACATTCCCGTCTCGCCCGAGCCAACTTTCCGTTGCATTCCGGAAAAGCAAACACCCAGGACCAAGTCTTGGTAATGGCTCCCATTTTTATAGTCTTTGGTATGACTCAGCCGGGGTTATTGCCTAACTCAGGGCACCACTAGGCCACTGAGTGGGTTAATAACTCCTATAACACCCAAAAGTGCAGATTTCAACCATCGAAATACAGTTTGTACTTTGTATAGTTCAAGACTTAGTCATTTAAAACCAGCACTGCACATCATAATGGAAAATACACTTTTGATGTTAAAGGTCTACATGTGGCCCACAGGCCCTATTTGGTCCAGGTCTGGCATAGGATGACCTTTAAAAGGCTGTGCAAAAGAAACCCTCACAACCGAAGACTCTTGGAGTTCTTTTTCAAGATACTGTGGGCCAAAATTGCCAAGTCATGCTGCTAAACTTCTGCTCAAAATGTGCTCACTTTTATGGCCACTGCTTCTATTTCAGGCCAGATGTTGTTTTATGTTCTGTGGGAGTGCCTCTCTTTTCTTCCTCAAGCAAGAGTGTTTACATTTGTTGAGGCTTATGCAGTGATGAATGTGGGAAGACACAGAAAGGATGAGAGCATAATGTGAAGAGAGGAGAAGCAGCCTGTGGGCAAATAAGATCTGTGAGGAGAATGGAGAAGAAAAGAGGGATGGGGGAGTAATTGGGGAGCAAAGCGAGGCCATAAAGGCTTCAGAGGAGGCGACAAATAGATTGAGATTAAAGGGCGGCTGTGACTGAGAGGAGTCGGCTTCACCTTTAAAGCTTGCCTGTGACAAAACCTGTTTAATTGCGGATAAATTTGTCAAACTGCACCAGAACCAAATGTGAGCCAGAAGTCAGCAGTGAAAGAAATGTTTGAAATGTGAGAGATTCGTTAGATGTTGTAATGTTTTAAATGTGAGAGACTCATTAGATGTTGTAATGTTTTAAAAGTGAGAGACTCGTTAGATGTTGTAATGTTTTAAATGTGAGAGACTCATTAGATGTTGTAGTCTTTTAAATGTGAGAGACCAGAGGTGTGGACTCGAGTCACATGACTTGGACTGGAGTCAGACTCGAGTCATGAATTTGATGACTTTAGACTGGACTTGACAAAATGTAAAAAGACTTGCAACTCGACTTCGACTTTAACATCAATGACTTGTGACTTCACTTGGACTTGAGCCTTTTGAATTGACATGACTTGACATGACTTGCTACTTTCCCCAAAACCCAAAGATGAAAAAGTTATTCGGGAGCGCTCCGTATTTTTCATTGTGTACTTGTCTATCAGCGTTGCGTGTGTCAGCTGGTGTGCTCTCAGTACAACAGCCAATCAAATTAGATCTACTTTGTTTTCATCACACAGCATTCATCCAATCAAATTGCAGGACAACCAACGAAGAAGACATGTCCAAACCACACGCCAGTGAACAAAAAATGATACCTAAAATAACTTTGTTTGGGTATAAAAATTACGAGGTGGTCAACACAAAACGGTTTGCAGTATGCAACACATGCGGTTCGAAAATGACTGATGGAGAGGCAACAACTTCCAACTTCGTCCGGCATTTGAAGTTGCACAAAGAACGGTAAGTTTTGAATGTAAGATAACGTTTATTGGCTAAGTAACGTGACTTTTATTTGCTGTGTAGTTAAATCAGTGAGGCTGTAAACTCACTGCTAACGTTATAACGTTATTGCAAACACGGGAATCTGTTGCAGTTCACTACCTTATTCATACTTTTTGTTCAGTGATTTTTTTTAAGCAGGGTTACGTTAGTCAATATATCACACGTAACGTTAGACGGCGGTCAGCAGCACCGCGTATTTTAGCCACCTAAAAAATCAAATCAACTTTATTTATAAAAAAAGACAAAAATAGTAAAATAAAGGTCAGTTAAAATGTATACTATATTATGAATATGTGTACCGTTTTAGCTAGCTTTCTGACATACTGTTGGTTGTTTACCTCAGTGGTCCCCAACCACCGGGCCGCGGCCCGGTACTGGTCCGTGGATCGATTGGTATCGGGCCGCACAAGAAGTTTTTTTTTTTTCTTTTTTCTTTTTTTAATTAAATCAACATAAAAAACACAAGATACACTTACAAGTAGTGCACCAACCCAAAACAACTCTCTCCCCCCTTTTGTTCTGGGCATTGAACATGAAGACTCTTCCTTCACTGTTCCGAGTGGCCATGAGAGTCTTGGCAGTGCCTGCCTCCAGTGCTCCAGTGGAGCGAGTTTTCAGCCATGGTGGCATCATACTACGCCCCCATCGTGCACAAATGACTGACAGACTCTTGGCTAATTTGGTCTTTTGCAGATGCAATGCAGCATAGGGCCCTGACATATAAAAAGTACAACTTTTTTGTTATGTTCACGTATATGTCATGTTTTTTCAATGTTAACACTTTTGTACAAATAAGTACATTTGCACTTTATTTTTCAATGTGTTTGTTCTGTAAAGGAATGAGTTAATGTTTAAAATGACTGGTTAATAGTGCTATTATAAAGTGCAATGTCAGCACAATTTTCTTTCCTGCAATTTAAAATGCACTTGTTTTAATAAATAAATACAGCGTTTGAAAAGCATACACAATCTGTGTTAATATATTAGTCTGTGGTTAAAAGGACTTGAAAGGACTCGAAACTCAAAATGCAGGACTTAGGACTTGACTTGAGACTTTCCAGTCTTGACTTTGGACTTGACTCGGGGCTTGCCTGTCTTGACTCGGGACTTGACTCGGACTTGAGGGCAAAGACTTGAGACTTACTTGTGACTTGCAAAACAATGACTTGGTCCCACCTCTGGTACCGAATATGATGTATTTGTATGGCGGTACTATACTAGTATTGGTATAGCGTACAACCCTACTCAGCACGCAAGCATTAGTGTCTAAATAGGTGATTAACAAGACAGTTGCCTACAATCAAGCATGGTCTGGGGCTGAATGAGTGAAGTTGCAGTTATCTCCCCATGGAAAGTCCCGTATTATGCGCTCCTTCTCCTCTCAGCCAGACCAGACCAGAACAGAACAACACTCAGAGAACCTTCACAATGCTGGCTCGTGACAGGCGAGTCGCACCTTTTTAAATCAAATCAACTGACAGCACGACAGCGATGGCCGATGATGATGACAACGCAGGCGAAGACGTTGCGGCCCAAAAAAAACATGAATAAATTGCGTGAATATCTTGACAAATGCGAGGCGTGTTATCCTCACCAGAAGAAGAACGAGGTCAGACACACATTCATAAAGTGGGACTACAACACAGATTGTAATATGCAAATTAAAATCCCCAATTTGTCAGGGATCATTTTGAAATGTGAATGCTGACATCTGTGACAATAAACATGGTCTGTTCCCTTGGACAGTTGATGCTGAGGAAGCTCAATGTGATGATCAGAGGTGGGTAGAGTAGCCAGAAATTGTACTCAAGTAAGAGTACTGTTACTTTAGAGATTTATTACTCAAGTAAAAGTAAGGAGTAGTCACCCAAATATTTACTTGAGTAAAAGTAAAAAGTATGTTGTAAAAAAACTACTCAAGTACTGAGTAACTGATGAGTAACATACACACACACATCATATATATATATATATATATATATATATATATATATATATATATATATATATATACATACATACATACATACATACAGGTAAAAGCCAGTAAATTAGAATATTTTGAAAAACTTGATTTATTTCAGTAATTGCATTCAAAAGGTGTAACTTGTACATTATATTTATTCATTGCACACAGACTGATGCATTCAAATGTTTATTTCACTTAATTTTGATGATTTGAAGTGGCAACAAATGAAAATCCAAAATTCCATGTGTCACAAAATTAGAATATTACTTAAGGCTAATACAAAAAAGGGATTTTTAGAAATGTTGGCCAACTGAAAAGTATGAAAATGAAAAATATGAGCATGTACAATACTCAATACTTGGTTGGAGCTCCTTTTGCCTCAATTACTGCGTTAATGCGGCGTGGCATGGAGTCGATGAGTTTCTGGCACTGCTCAGGTGTTATGAGAGCCCAGGTTGCTCTGATAGTGGCCTTCAACTCTTCTGCGTTTTTGGGTCTGGCATTCTGCATCTTCCTTTTCACAATACCCCACAGATTTTCTATGGGGCTAAGGTCAGGGGAGTTGGCGGGCCAATTTAGAACAGAAATACCATGGTCCGTAAACCAGGCACGGGTAGATTTCAAGTCCTGTTGGAACTTGAAATCTCCATCTCCATAGAGCAGGTCAGCAGCAGGAAGCATGAAGTGCTCTAAAACTTGCTGGTAGACGGCTGCGTTGACCCTGGATCTCAGGAAACAGAGTGGACCGACACCAGCAGATGACATGGCACCTCAAACCATCACCCAACCATGCAAATTTTGCATTTCCTTTGGAAATCGAGGTCCCAGAGTCTGGAGGAAGACAGGAGAGGCACAGGATCCACGTTGCCTGAAGTCGAGTGTAAAGTTTCCACCATCAGTGATGGTTTGGGGTGCCATGTCATCTGCTGGTGTCATGTCAACATAAAGTAGTGGAAGAAGGTTCTATTATCAACCTGTGCACTCCTGGTGCACTTGTCCAAAACGTCTGTGGTAGGACAATGAGCACTTTGGCTACAATAGAGCGCTTCACAGGTCATTGATGTTCAGTCATAGAAGAGAGAGAGAGGAGGGCGTAGAAAAGCTAGCTTAGGATGATCTCTGCAGGAGGTCCTTACATCTCCACAGGAACACACTGAAGCTGAGTCGTTGGAAGCAACAGCTTGTTTTACAATTTCAAAGCTAGCCTTTGCGGCCAAAGCTGACAGGAGAAAGCTGCATCTAAAGAGCAATTGAATGCAGAGTTTGATGCTGAATCCAAGTTAGGATGGACATCCAACACAAGTCTGACATAAGTGCTTCCAAGGTTTGTCAGATAAATGTCTTCAACCAGTAAACTGTAATACAACATACCATACATTATTATGAAATGTACATAAAGTGGTGCACATTCACTATGTGTGCCTTTAAGGTACATCTTTACATATCAGCACACTTGCTGTGTGAGTTTCCTTCTTATTTTTGTGTTATTGTCCTTGACTAATGGTCACGTTAGCCATCTTGTATTGAGCTCTGTAGTGTGTGACACATCTGTCTTACATTGCACCTTGTATGCACTGTAGTGTGTGACACATCTGTCTTACATTGCACCTTGTATGCACTGTAGTGTGTGACACATCGGTCTTACATTGCATCTTGTATGCACTGTAGTGTGTGACACATCTGTCTTACATTGCATCTTGTATGCACTGTAGTGTGTGACACATCTGTCTTACATTGCATCTTGTATGCACTGTAGTGTGTGACACATCTGTCTTACATTGCATCTTGTATGCACTGTAGTGTGTGACACATCTGTCTTACATTGCACCTTGTATGCACTGTAGTGTGTGACACATCTGTCTTACATTGCACCTTGTATGCACTGTAGTGTGTGACACATCTGTCTTACATTGCACCTTGTATGCACTGTAGTGTGTGACACATCGGTCTTACATTGCATCTTGTATGCACTGTAGTGTGTGACACATCTGTCTTACATTGCATCTTGTATGCACTGTAGTGTGTGACACATCTGTCTTACATTGCATCTTGTATGCACTGTAGTGTGTGACACATCTGTCTTACATTGCACCTTGTATGCACTGTAGTGTGTGACACATCTGTCTTACATTGCACCTTGTATGCACTGTAGTGTGTGACACATCTGTCTTACATTGCATCTTGTATGCACTGTAGTGTGTGACACATCTGTCTTACATTGCATCTTGTATGCACTGTAGTGTGTGACACATCTGTCTTACATTGCATCTTGTATGCACTGTAGTGTGTGACACATCTGTCTTACATTGCATCTTGTATGCACTGTAGTGTGTGACACATCTGTCTTACATTGCACCTTGTATGCACTGTAGTGTGTGACACATCTGTCTTACATTGCACCTTGTATGCACTGTAGTGTGTGACACATCTGTCTTACATTGCATCTTGTATGCACTGTAGTGTGTGACACATCTGTCTTACATTGCACCTTGTATGCACTGTAGTGTGTGACACATCTGTCTTACATTGCACCTTGTATGCACTGTAGTGTGTGACACATCTGTCTTACATTGCATCTTGTATGCACTGTAGTGTGTGACACATCTGTCTTACATTGCATCTTGTATGCACTGTAGTGTGTGACACATCTGTCTTACATTGCATCTTGTATGCACTGTAGTGTGTGACACATCTGTCTTACATTGCATCTTGTATGCACTGTAGTGTGTGACACATCTGTCTTACATTGCAGGACATTCCACATTCGGTTGGCTGGCTATGAGCACCTTTGTCCTCGGTCTTTGCAGAGGAGAAAGACAAAGAAAAAACTGAACTCTTGTCGAGTTAATCACGCAAAAAGCAGATACGAGCAAAAAAATCAAACTATGCAATGGAATAGATCCCTAGACCTTATCAAAAAAGAGTTGTTGAGTGATGTCGTGGAATGTTCCAGATGTATAACTTTCTTGTGTCACACACAGTCACCATCAAAAGTGTACGTACACTTGTAAAAAACATCATGTCATGGCTGTCTTGACTTTACAATCATTTCTACAAGTCTTATGTTTTTGTGATGTAGTGATTGGAGCACATACTTGTTGCTCACAAAAAACATTCATGAAGTTTGCTTCTTTTATGAATTTATTATGGCTCTACTGAAAATGTGAGGGTCAAAAGTATACATACAGCAACATACATGATCAGTTTTGATGATGTAGAAAAGTTACAATCAAATCAAATGAGCTTCATGGCCTCTTAAAGGGGAACATTATCACAATTTCAGAAGGGTTAAAACCATTAAAAATCAGTTCCCAGTGGCTTATTATATTTTTCGAAGTTTTTTTCAAAATTTTACCCATCCATCCATCCATCCATCTTCTTCCGCTTATCCGAGGGGGCAGCAGCCTAAGCAGGGAAGCCCAGACTTCCCTCTCCCCAGCCACTTCGTCCAGCTTTTCCTGTGGGACCCCGAGGCGTTCCCAGGCCAGCCGGGAGACATAGTCTTCCCAACGTGTCCTGGGTCTTCCTCGCGGCCTCCTACCGGTCGGACGTGCCCTAAACACCTCCCTAGGGAGGCGTTCGGGTGGCATCCTGACCAGATGCCCGAACCACCTCATCTGGCTCCTCTCCATGTGGAGGAGCAGCGGCTTTACTTTGAGCTCCCCCCGGATGGCAGAGCTTCTCACCCTATCTCTAAGGGAGAGCCCCCACACCCGGTGGAGGAAACTCATTTGGGCCGCTTGTACCCGTGATCTTGTCCTTTCGGTCATGACCCAAAGCTCATGACCATAGGTGAGGATGGGAACGTAGATCGACCGGTAAATTGAGAGCTTTGCCTTCCGGCTCAGCTCCTTCTTCACCACAACGGACCGATACAGCGTCCGCATTACTGAAGACGCCGCACCGATCCGCCTGTCGATCTCACCATCCACTCTTCCCTCACTCGTGAACAAGACTCCGAGGTACTTGAACTCCTCCACTTGGGGCAAGATCTCCTCCCCAACCCGGAGATGGCACTCCACCCTTTTCCGGGCGAGAACCATGGACTCGGACTTGGAGGTGCTGATTCTCATCCCAGTCGCTTCACACTCGGCTGCGAACCGATCCAGTGAGAGCTGAAGATCCTGGCCAGATGAAGCCATCAGGACCACATCATCTGCAAATAGCAGAGACCTAATCCTGCAGCCACCAAACCAGATCCCCTCAACGCCCTGACTGCGCCTAGAAATTCTGTCCATAAAGGTTATGAACAGAATCGGTGACAAAGGGCAGCCTTGGCGGAGTCCAACCCTCACTGGAAACGTGTCCGACTTACTAACTAAATGTTACCCATCACGCAATATCCCTAAAAAAAGCTTCAAAGTGCCTGATTTTAACCATCGTTATATACACCCGTCCATTTTCCTGTGACGTCACATAGTGAAGCCAACACAAACAAACATGGCGGAAAGAACAGCAAGCTATAGCGACATTAGCTCGGATTCAGACTCGGATTTCAGCGATTCAACAGATTACGCATGTATTGAAACGGATGGTTGTAGTGTGGAGGCAGGTAGCGAAAACCAAATTGAAGAAGAAACTGAAGCTATTGAGCCATATCGGTTTGAACCGTATGCAAGCGAAACCCACGAAAACGACACGACTGCCCGGATCATATTTTTGTTTACGTTTTCAAGGTACTTGTGTTTTTTGTTAGTTTTGGACTCCTTGAGTGCCTGTTTTGTACACCTGAGTTTGTTGCCATGGCTGCTTATTATTTTCACCTGCCGCGTGTGTTCCCGACATCATCACTGACATTAATATTTAAGCCTGCCTTCCCTGTCATTCTGTCTTGCTTCCTAGTTTGTTCCTATACAACAGATGACGACTTTTGTTTCCTGCGCTAAACCTTCTAGCTCCCACGCTAGCTCCTTTGGTTTTTGCCTTCCGTGCTATGAGCACGTATTTGTTTATTCCAGTATAATTTATTTATTAAATAAATACTTTCTTACCTGCACGCTGTGTCTGACGCCCGTCTGCATTCCTGAGAGAACGAGCCCCGCATCACCATGCGCCCCGGTCGTCACAACGAAAGAACAGCGACACGGGAGAAAGCGAGGACGAATTCGGCGATCGCCTTCTAACCAACGATTGGTATGTGTTTGTTTGGCATTAAAGGAAACTAACAACTATGAACTAGGTTTACAGCATATGAAATACATTTGGCAACAACATGCACTTTGAGAGTGCAGACAGCCCAATTTTCATCAATTAATATATTCTGTAGACATACCCTCATCCGCTCTCTTTTCCTGAAAGCTGATCTGTCCAGTTTTGGAGTTGATGTCAGCAGGCCAGGGAAGCTAGGGTCGATATTCTTCTCTTGATCATCTTCGGGACGGTGTGAGCCAAGACATCCAGGGGGTTTAGCTCCCTCGTCTGCGGGAACAAACTGCCGCCATTGCTTGCCGTGCTAGCGAGGTCCTTTGTCCCTGAATTGCTCACACACTCCGGCAGATTCAATGGGGGTCTGGCGGCAGATTTCTTTGACTTTATGGTTGGAAATGCATCTGCTTTGAGTGTCGCAGGATATCCACACATTCTTGCCGTCTCTGTCGTAGCATAGCTGTCGTCGGTAAAGTGTGCGGAACAAACGACTGACCATTTCGTCGGCTTTCCCCACAGCCTCGTATTTTGAACAAATTTCGTCCAATTTCTTGCCACTTTGGCATCTTTGGGCCACTGGTGCAACTTGAATCCGTCCCTGTTTGTGTTGTTACACCCTCCGACAACACACCGACGAAAGTGAGAAAATGGCGGATTGCTTCCCGATGTGACGTCATCGCTCCGAGAGCGAATAATAGAAAGGCGTTTAATTTGCCAAAATTCACCCATTTAGAGTTCGGAAATCGGTTAAAAAAATATATGGTCTTTTTTCTGCAACATCAAGGTATATATTGACGCTTACATAGGTCTGGTGATTATGTTCCCCTTTAACTTCATGTGAGTGATTATGATTGTTGACTTCTCTGAGCTCATTTAAATAGGACTCATGTGATGCAGTCATTAGACTCGCTTACAAACGCCACAATGGGAAAGTCAAAGGAACTCAGCACAGATCTGAAAAAAAAAAAATCATTGACTTGAACAAGTCAGGAAAGTCACTTGAAGCCATTTCAAAGCAGCTTAAGGTCCCAAGAGCAACTGTGCAGACAATTGTTTGTAAGTATAAAGTGCATGGCACAGTTTTGTCACTGCCTCGATCAGGAAGAAAATCCACCTATCACCTGCTGCTGAGAGAAAATTGGTCAGGATGATCAAGAGTCAACCGAGAACCAGCAAAAAGCAGGTCTGCAATGAATTGGAAGCTGCTGGAACACAGGTGTCAGTGTCTACAGTCAAGCCTGTTTTGCATCGTCATGGACTGGGAGGCTACCATGCAAGAAGTAAGACCTTGCCCCAGAAGCCACACCTTATGGCTCATCTAAAGTTTGCTGCTGATCACATGGACAAAGATAAGACCTTCTGGAGGAAAGTTCTGTGGTCAGATGAAACCAAAATTTAACTGTTTGGCCACAATACCCAGCAATATGTTTGGAGGAGAAAAGGTGAGGACTGAAATCCCAGGAACACCATTCCTACCGTCAAGCATGGTGGTGGTAGTATTATACTCTTGGCCTGTTTTGCTGCCAATGGAACTGCTGCTTTAAATGGGACAATGAAAAAGGAGGATTACCTCCAAATTGTTCAGGACAAGCTCAAATCATCAGCCCGGAGGTTGGGTCTTGGGCGCAGTTGGGTGTTCCAACAGGACAATGACCCCAAACACACCTCAAAAGTGGTAAAGGAATGGCTAAATCAGGCTAGAATGAAGGTTTTAGAATGGCCTTCCCAAAGACCTGACTTAAATTGGAAACTCAAGACAGCCATGACTTTTGACCACGACTGTATATGTATACATAGATAGATAGATAGATAGATAGATAGTTGTGTCCTGAGCAAGACACTTCACCCTTGCTCCTGATGGCTGCTGGTTAGCGCCTTGCATGGCAGCTCCCTCCATCAGTGTGTGAATGGGTAAATGTGGAAGTAGTGTCAAAGCGCTTTGAGTACCTTGAAGGTAGAAAAAGCGCTATACAAGTACAACCCACAACCCATAGATAGACAGATAGATATACCGGCCCCCAGACAAAAACATTTTCTCTAAATTTAGCCCCGAGTCAAAATAATTTCTCAGGCCTGCCCTAGACTGGTCACCAGCCAATCGCAGGGCACATATATTCAACACCCAACCTCTTTCACATTCACACCTATGGACAATGACCATGCATATTTTTGGAATGTGGGAGGAAGTCAGAGTAGCTGACCCAGAAAAAAACAATGCATACATGGGGAAAATGTGCATACTCACCTACAGACCTTACTGTGCATACTAACCTACAGACCTTACTGTGCGTACCAACCTACAGACCTTACTGTGCGTACCAACCTACAGACCTTACTGTGCGTACCAACCTACAGACCTTACTGTGCATACCAACCTACAGACCTTACTGTGCGTACCAACCTACAGACCTTACTGTGTGTACCAACCTACAGACCTTACTGTGCATGCTAACCTACAGACTTTACTGTGCATACTAACCTACAGACCTTACTGTGCATGCTAACCTACAGATCTAACTGTGCATACCAACCTACAGACCTTACTGTGCGTACCAACCTACAGACCTTACTGTGCATACCAACCTACAGACCTTACTGTGCGTACCAACCTACAGACCTTACTGTGCATACCAACCTACAGACCTTACTGTGCGTACCAACCTACAGACCTTACTGTGCATACCAACCTACAGACCTTACTGTGCGTACCAACCTACAGACCTTACTGTGCGTACCAACCTACAGACCTTACTGTGCATACTAACCTACAGACCTTACTGTGTGTACCAACCTACAGACCTTACTGTGCATGCTAACCTACATACCTTACTGTGCATACTAACCTACAGACCTTACTGTGCATACTGTTGTGTTTTGGACCAGTTGTTCCTCCCAGGGAATTCAAGTCACAATTCGCTCCCAAGTTCTTTCCGACACTTAAAGCTGTGTTGAAAAACCACCAGAGACAGAATAGGTATTTTGTTGTATATTCTCAAAGCTTTGCCAATATACATTGATTGAGACCAGTCTAACCCTAGAACATTCTATTGCGCCTCCCAAAATGGTCTGTCTTCCCGATCCCACCACCCTCTCTCTCGTCCCATCTCTGTAGACAAAACAAATGCTAGTCAAAACACATTCCAAAGAACTCAAGGTTAACACACACAGTATACTTGCTGACAGAGCATCAAGAGAAGAAATGGAAAACACGAGCTGTTTTCAAATATGACAAAGAAATGGAAGAAGTACAACTTAAATTCGGATATATGTAAATATCTGCCTCCGACAATACCAACCTACAAACCTTACTGTGCGTACCAACCTACAGACCTTACTGTGCATACTAACCTACAGACCTTACTGTGCGTGCCAACCTACAGACCTTACTGTGCATACCAACCTACAGACCACCACATTCCATTCCAATCTCCAGCTGGTTGGCGAGTGTGCACATGCTTGGACTTGGACAGTGAACATATTGATGTTCTAACAGGACAGTTGATGAGATATGACTAAATGCTAGTCAGTAATGGTCGTACATGCCCACACTGAATACCAACCATTCCTCACAGATGATCGTTTTAGCGTTTGTGTGAAAAAGTGTCAGTTGGTGCCATGTAAACAAAACCTCATTGTCAAGAGTTATTCCTCCAGCATCAGCAATCCCAGCCCACAGACGGGAAGAGAGAGCATGAGAACTCCAAGAATCTAACAGATTGTCTATTTGCATGCCACCCCCACACTTTTTATTATTATTATTATTATTTTTTATTCCTATACACTGAACAATCTGCTTTAAGCAAATCAAAGCAAACAAGACTGAGCTCCTCTTGTCATTCTGATTTATTTTATTTCCTCCACACGGCTGCTTGTTGATGTCAAAACTGTACGCGGTGACATTTCAGTTATTGCTTGAGGTATTCAAATGAGGCTCGGGTCACTTGACCGCATGGCATTATCAAACGAAAAACAACTCAATTCCAGATTTCCAGCACATTCTACTATTTATAAACCTGTTATCATAAGTCAGAATGTAGACTGAGTACCGGAATTTTCGACTTTCGGTTCCTAATTGGGTTGGAGACATGTATCTTTGTTAGTTTTACTAGAAAAAGTATCTTTTGTAAGGTTTGCAATGACGCAAGTTAGTTTTTTTTTATTCAATATGACATTATAACTGTCATACTAAATATGAAAGTTATATAAACATAATTCAAAAAGTAAACATGCATTATGTCTAAAAATGCCTGTAATATTTTGTATATGTAACTTTTACCAGAATCAGGTATTTTGGTAAGGTTTACGAATACAAAAATTAGGTTTTACTCATAATGACAGTATAACTGCTACATTCAATTTGACAGTTATTTAAACATAACTCCCTAACCACACATGCAAAAAAGATAATAAAGCCTAAAACAATGCATCCTTGTGAGTTTTACTTGAAACATATGCTTTTGTAAGGCTTGCAAACACAAAATGTAGTTTTTTACTCAATATGACATTAATGTTCTTAAAATCCTGAGATAATGCCAAATAAGTAATAAAAATGTTTTTCAACATAATTCCTACACCAAACATGCAACATGTCTAATAATGCAGGAGACATGTATCTTTGTTAGTTTTACTAGAATAAAATATCTTTTGTAAGTTTTGCAACAACACAAGTTAATTTTTTTTTAATTCAATATTACAGTATAACTGTCAAACTAAATGTAAAAGTTATATAAACATAACTCCAAAACTAAAGATGCATTATGTCTAAAAATGCCTGTAATATTGTATCTATGTTAGTTTTACCAGAATCAGGTAATTTATTATGGTTTACAAATAAAAAAATTAGGGTTTACTCATAATGACAGTATAACTGCTACATTCAATATGACATTTATTTAAACATAACTTTTTAACCACACATGCAAAAAGGCTAATAAAGCCTAAAACAATGCATCCTTGTGAGTTTTACTCGAAACATATGCTTTTGTAAGGCTTGCAAACACTAAAAGTAGTTTTTTACTCAATATGACATTAATGTTCTTAAAATCCTGAGATAATGCGAAAAAAGCAATAAAAATGTTTTTCAACATAATTCCTACACCAAACATGCAAAATATCTAATAATGCCTGTAGACATGTATCTTTGTTAGTTTTACTAGAAAAAATATATTTTGTAAGGTTTGCAAAAACGTAAAATCGTTTTTTTTAATTCAATATTACATTATAACTGTCATACTAAATAGGAACGTTATATAAACAGAATTCAAAAAGTAAACATGCATTATGTCTAAAAATGCCTGTAATATTCTATATATGTAAGTTTTACCAGAATCAGGTATTTTGGTAATGTTTATAAATACAAAAATTAGGATTTACTCATAATGACAGTATAACTGCTACATTCAATTTGACAGTTATTTAAACATAACTTCCTAACCACACATGCAAAAAGGCTAATAATGCCTAAAACAATGCATCCTTGTGAGTTTTACTCGAAACATATGCTTTTGTAAGGCTTGCAAACACAAAATGTAGTTTTTTACTCAATATGACATTAATGTTCTTAAAATCCTGAGATAATGCGAAAAAAGCAATAAAAATGTTTTTCAACATAATTCCTACACCAAACATGCAAAATGTCTAATAATGCCTGTAGACATGTATCTTTGTTGGTTTTACTAGAAAAAGTATATTTTGTAAGGTTTGCTACCATGCAAATTCGTTTTTTTTAATTCAATATGACAGTATAACTGTCATACTAACTATGAAATTTATATAAACATAACTCCAAAACTGAACCTGAATTATGTCTAAAAAGGCCTAAAATATTGTTTTTATGTGAGTTTTACCAGAATCAGGTAATTCGGTAAGGTTTACAAATACAAAAATTAGGATTTACTCATAATGACAGTATAACTGCTACATTCAATTTGACAGTTATTTAAACATAACTTCCTAACCACACATGCAAAAAGGCTAATAATGCCTAAAACAATGCATCCTTGTGAGTTTTACTCGAAACATATGCTTTTTTAAGGCTTGCAAACACTAAAAGTAGTTTTTTACTCAATATGACATTAATGTTCTTAAAATCCTGAGATAATGCGAAAAAAGCAATAAAAAATGTTTTCAACATAATTCCTACACCAAACATGCAAAATGTCTAATAATGCCTGTAGACATGTATCTTCTAGATTCTGGACTAATAATACGGCTATCTGTATTTTTTTCATCCTGTTGACTGCCACCCTGTCACCTCCAGTTCAAGTGGCGCAACCACGCTACCCGTGCATGCCCCGATAGTCACAAATAAGGAAGCAACACCACACAAAAGTTTGTAACGCAACAATATGTTCTCCTCATCCCCAAAGCCACGCACACTATTAAGAGCTAGCGTCAGTTTGAAGTAAAGGCGACTTAATCCACGTTTGCCACTACGGTCATTAACCTGACTGTCCTCTAAGCGATCCAGTATATAATGTATATTTTCTGCTGGATCAACTCTCTATTCTGTTACATATACTGTAATATTGTGCATGGTCATTGTTTAATATTGTATATATTATATAATAATATAATATAATATATCAGTATATATGTTCGACCCTGCGCTCGGGATCTTTCTGGGTGGAGTTTGCATGTTCTCCCCGTGACTGCGTGGGTTCTACTCCGGCTTCCCCCCACCTCCAAAGACATGCACCTGGGGATAGGCCCCTCCCACCTCCAAAGACATGCACCTGGGGATAGGCCCCTCCCACCTCCAAAGACATGCACCTGGGGATAGGTTGATTGGCAACACTAAATGGTCCCTAGTGTGTGAATGTTGTCTGTCTATCTGTGTTGGCCCTGTGATGAGGTGGTGACTTGTCCAGGTTGTACCCCGCCTTCCGCCCGAATGCAGCTGAGATAGGCTCCAGCGACCCCCCGCGACCCCGAAAGGGACAAGCGGTAGAAAATGGATGGATGGATTATATACTGTATATATAATATGTAAATATTACATATCTGTTATATTTTATATTGCTACTATGGTACATTTTTAGTCTACTTAGTCTACCTTTTGTTTTCGTCCTCTTTTTGTTATCTTGTGTGCATTATTATCCTTTCCATCCTTATCCTTTGTAACTGAGCTACTGTGTGGAACAATTTCCCTTGTGGATTATTAAAGGGTAACATTATCACCAGACCTATGTAAGCATCAATATATACCTTGATGTTGCAGAAAAAAAGACCATATATTTTTTTAACCGATTTCCGAACTCTAAATGGGTGAATTTTGGCGAATTAAAGGCCTTTCTATTATTCGCTCTCGGAGCAATGACGTCACAACGATGCGTCACATCGGGAAGCAATCCGCCATTTTCTCAAACACCGAGTCAAATCAGCTCTGTTATTTTCCGTTTTTTCCACTGTTTTCCGTACCTTGGAGACATCATGCCTCGTCGGTGTGTTGTCGGAGGGTGTAACAACACCAACAGGGACGGATTCAAGTTGCACCAGTGGCCCAAAGATGCCAAAGTGGCAAGAAATTGGACGTTTGTTCCGCACACTTTACCCACGAAAGCTATGCTACGACAGAGATGGAAAGAATGTGTGGATATCCTGCAACACTCAAAGCAGATGCATTTCCAACCATAAAGTCAAAGAAATCTGCCGCCAGACCCCCATTGAATCTGCCGGAGTGTGTGAGCAATTCAGGGACAAAGGACCTCGCTAGCACGGCAAGCAATGGCGGCAGTTTGTTCCCACAGACGAGCGAGCTTAACCCTCTATCGACCCTAGCTTCCCTGGCCTGCTGACATCAACTCCAAAACTGGACAGATCAGCTTTCAGGAAAAGAGAACGGATGAGGGTATGTCTACAGAATATATTAACTGATGAAAACTGGGCTGTCTGCACTCTCAAAGTGCATGTTGTTGCCAAATGTATTTCATATGCTGTAAACCTAGTTCATAGTTGTTAGTTTCCTTTAATGCCAAACAAACACATACCAATCGTTGGTTAGAAGGCGATCGCCAAATTCGTGCTCGCTTTCTCCCGTGTCGCTGGCTGTCGTGTCGTTTTCCTCGGTTTCGCTTGCATACGGTTCAAACCGATATGGCTCAATAGCTTCAGTTTCTTCTTCAATTTGGTTTTGGCTACCTGCCTCCACACTACAACCATCCGTTTCAATACATGCGTAATCTGTTGAATCGCTTAAGCCGCTGAAATCCGAGTCTGAATCCAAGCTAATGTCGCTATAGCTTGCTGTTCTTTCCGCCATGTTTGTTTGTGTTGGCTTCACTATGTGACGTCACAGGAAAATGGACGGGTGTATATAACGATGGTTAAAATCAGGCACTTTGAAGCTTTTTTTTTAGGGATATTGCGTGATGGGTAAAATTTTGAAAAAAACTTCGAAAAATATAATAAGCCACTGGAAACTGATTTTTAATGGTTTTAACAATTCTGAAATTGTGATAATGTTCCCCTTTAAAGTTTGTCTAAGTCTAAGGTATTGACGATGAAATCCTAACGCGATCCATCCCTAACAATGTGGTGAAAGTGCGTTATCTCCTGCCTGAAATGACACTTTTACTGCACAACTTGGGGGAGATTCCTGCTAAGGTGGAATAACTCTAATATTTACTCACGTTCATCTTAGGGTTGTACAATTTGGCTTTTGTCTAGCAAATTATGCAGGTAGGATGGTGTGTGTGTGTGCGTGTGTGTGTGTGTGTGTGCACTTCTTTCACCATCCTTGTGTGGACATACACTTGACAAACCACCCTTTCTGTGAGGACCTTTTGACTTGTGAGGACATTTGCCTGGTCCTCACAACTACAGAAGTTAAATATGTTGTTTTACTTTGTGTGTTTTGTATTCTGAAGTGAGGTTGCAACTCTCTACTCCCATCTCGTGCTAGATATATTGTTTTCATCATTCTAGCTATAGTGGAAAGGGGGGCCCTCACAACCTACACTCTTAGAAATAAGGGTTCTAAAAGGGTTCTTCTACAAGGGCTGAGGTTCTAACTGGAACCATTTGCTTCTGAAAAACCCTTTCCCGAAGAAAGGGTTTTTCAAGGGTTCTTGGTAACGCTAATGGTTCCAGTAAGAACCATTTTGATCCAGAGAACCCTTTAAAACCCCTTTTCTGAATAATTGGTTTCAAAAGGGTTCTCACTAACTCTAAGGGTTCCAGTAAGAACTATTTTGATCCAGAGAACCGTTTTTGGAAGAAAGAGTTCTTCAGGGATTGTTGAAAGCATGGGTAAGATCCTGTGTCACCAGGGACATACTTCCTGATAACATTTGCCAATAATGGTGCCTATCTTTAAATAAATGTTTTTCTCATTAAAATGTTTTGAATGTTTGTTCAATGTCAACATGATAAATGACCACAATATAATATGAACTAAACTGATCTGTAAAATACAATATGGTTCTTTATAGAACCCTCAGAAGACAAGACAGTTATCGGTGAAAACCTTTGAAAAGGGATGTTTTTAGAACCCCCTGTGTCAGGTCTAGATGAAACCCTTGAAACATGAAAGAGTTCTTTGTGGAACTCCCTGTGTGGGTTCTAGATGAAACCCTTGAAACATGAAAGGGTTCTTAGTGGAACTCCCTGCATGGGTTCTAGATGAAACCCTTGACAAACGAAAGGTTTCTTAGTGGAACTCCCTGTGTGGGTTCTAGATGAAACCCTTGAAATACGAAAGGGTTCTTAGTGGAACTCCCTGCGTGGGTTCTAGATGAAAGTCTTGAAATACAAAAGGGTTCTTAGTGGAACTCCCTGTGTGGGTTCTAGATGAAACCCTTGAAATACGAAAGGGTTCTTAGTGGAACTCCCTGTGTGGGTTCTAGATGAAACCCTTGAAACATGAAAGGGTTCTTAGTGGAACTCCCTGCATGGGTTCTAGATGAAACCCTTGACAAACGAAAGGGTTCTTAGTGGAATTCCCTGTGTGGGTTCTAGATGAAACCCTTGAAATACGAAAGGGTTCTTAGTGGAACTCCCTGCGTGGGTTCTAGATGAAAGTCTTGAAATACAAAAGGGTTCTTAGTGGAACTCCCTGCGTGGGTTCTAGATGAAAGTCTTGAAATACAAAAGGGTTCTTAGTGGAACTCCCTGTGTGGGTTCTAGATGAAACCCTTGAAACATGAAAGGGTTCTTAGTGGAACTCTCTGCATGGGTTCTAGATGAAACCCTTGACAAACGAAAGGGTTCTTAGTGGAATTCCCTGTGTGGGTTCTGGATGAAACCCTTGAAATACGAAAGGGTTCTTAGTGGAACTCCCTGCGTGGGTTCTAGATGAAAGTCTTGAAATACAAAAGGGTTCTTAGTGGAACTCCCTGCGTGGGTTCTAGATGAAAGTCTTGAAATACAAAAGGGTTCTTAGTGGAACTCCCTGTGTGGGTTCTAGATGAAACCCTTGAAATACGAAAGGGTTCTTAGTGGAACTCCCTGTGTGGGTTCTAGATGAAACCCTTGAAACATGAAAGGGTTCTTAGTGGAACTCCCTGCGTGGGTTCTTTGTAGAACCTCTCATGGGGGGTTCTGGGTGGAACCTTACACACACAGTTCTAGGTAGAACCCTCCAAAAGGGTTCCAGGTGGAACCTTTATAAAAAGGTTCTACCTGGAGCCAAAAAGGGTTCTCCTATGAGGACGAGCCGAAGAACCTTATATGGTTCTACTTAGCACTTTTATTTCTAAGAGTGTAATAACCAAACGTGGGTCCACACAAAGTAGGCAAGACATGTATGTGCGTGTGTGTGTGTGTGTGTGTGTGTGTGTGTGTGTGTGTGTGTGTGTGTGTGTGTGTGTGTGTGTGTGTGTGTGTACCATGAGATTGGTCCTCCATGTGTCCAAGCGTCTCAATCTGTTCCACCAGGTCATTTGAGTTCCATTGACTCATGCCAAGCAGAATGGCACTTTTCCCCTCCATAACATCTGCTGGGACACACACACACACACACACACACACACACACACACACACACACACACACACACACACACACACACACACACACACACACACACACACAAGTATGAGTTGTGAGGGAAAAAAAAACCATCCTCCATGGCACATAACTAAGACGTCATGTCATCCATCATGAACATCCAAGTAATGAAAGAAGAAGAAGAAGAAGAAGGTCATCCATCATCTTACTCTCATCACACCTGTCAAGGTGTGCTGAGACTCTCAATGAGCATTTCTATGTTCTTCTTGCAGCGATTATAGAAAAGCTGTACTCCTTTTGCAAACGTAAAACAACAATTACACGCAAAATACATTTCCAACCTATTTGAAAGCCTTTTTTTTATTTCCTTTGTAAATGATGCGTTTGTGTGCTGTGCTGGAGTCCGTAAAAACCAGCGGTTCACCTGGCGGGTGATAAACTAGGGAGCATTTAGTGTTGCCAGTTGTATCATACATTACTGCCTTTGCACAAGTCAAAGTTTACTTTTGTATTCACAATAAATCAACGCAAAATCCGTACTTTGGAGCAAGGTTCACAGACTCTCAGGTATGTCAATCATTCACCGGGTGGTTAAAGTAGCAATGATTGTCACACACACACACTAGGTGGGGCGAAATTATTCTCTGCATTTGACCCATCCCCCTTGATCACCCCCTGGGGGGTGAGGGGAGCAGTGAGCAGCAGCGGTGGCTGCGCCCGGAATTTTTTTTGGGGTGATTTAACCCCCAATTCCAAGCCTGCAAAGTGTGATAAACACCCACAATATGATATATTATCACGTAAAAATCTGCTTCCACATCTGTTCCTGACACATGTGTTTGGGGCTGGCTGCTATGGAAACAAGCCCCGCCCACTCTGCTTTGTTCCTGGTCTGAGATGCTGTAACCTAGATTACTGCAATAAGTTAAGTTCAAGTAGCAATGATAGTCACACACACACACTAGGTGTGGTGAAATTTGTCCTCTGCATTTGACCCATCACCCTTGTTCACCCCCTGGGAGGTGAGGGGAGCAGTGAGCAGCAGCGGTGGCTGCGCCCGGAATATTTTTTTTGGGTGATTTAACCCCCAATTCCAAGCCTGCAAAGTGTAATAAACACCCGCAATATGATATATTATCACGAAAAAATCTGCTTCCACATCTGTTCCTGACACATGTGTTTGGGGCTGGCTGCTATGGAAACAAGCCCCGCCCACTCTGCTTTGTTCCTGGTCTGAGCTGCTGTAACCTAGATTACTGCAATAAGTTAAGTTCAAGTTCAAGTAGCAATGATAGTCACACACACACACTAGATGTGGTGAAATTTGTCCTCTGCATTTGGCCCATCACCCTTGTTCACCCCTTGGGAGGTGAGGGGAGCAGTGAGCAGTAGCGGTGGCCGCGCCCAAGAATCATTTTTTGTGATTTAACCCCCAATTCCAAGCCTTGATGCTGAGTGCCAAGCAGGGAGGTAATGGCTCCCATTTTTATAGTCTTTTATAGTCTTTGGTATGGGTTATTGCCTAACTCAGGGTGGACACTCTAACCACTAGACCACTGAGCAGGTATGTCAGTATCAGTATGTCACTGATGTGAAAATAATCATTGTTTTTCTAATATTCTCACGATCGACCGGTGGACAGGTTGGCAACCCCTGGTCTACAATCTCTTGCATGTGTTTGTTTACTCAGACCCTCATTAGCTGCTGTGTTAGCCATCTTCCTGGTACATGTACAACATTAGACAATATGCAATACACACGTTCATACTGCACATAACAAATACGACAGCTCCACAATAATGACATACAATCGTTATGCTGGTATGGGATCAGACAATAGCCATAAAAACAATATGGTGTGTAAGACAAAAGGTAAAAATAATTTGCACACAATCAAGTTAAAAGTTACTGATTTCATTCCCATCAACAGGACTTGAGGACGTGAATTAGTCATTTCTTCCATTATTTCCATGAATGACATTGATGTTGAGATGTTAGCTACGTATCTGGATCTGTTGAATACTTTTTCAATGGTTTTGGAAAATTGGGCAAGTAAGGAAAAAGGAAGATAGTTTGTAAACAGTCGATTGTCTCAAGTCTTTTCAATTTGTACAACTTTTGCCATTTTCATTTTCCTGTTTGAAATGATACATTGTTGTCGTACATTAAAAGATCTCCTTATTAATCTTTTTTACCATTTCCATAACAATTCCAAAATCATTTGAGTTATTGTATTTAAGTTGATTCAGTTTGGGATATTCTCTCTTCTCATACATACAAGGAGACATGTCAAACTCATGGTATAACACCCAGCTGGCCAGATATTTGGACTCGGGGGCCACATTGAGAGAAAAAAATGTGTCTGGGGGCTGTTGCGTTTGGACCAGATGTTCCTCCCAGGGAATTTAAGTTGCTGGTCACTCCCAAGTTCTTTTGATGACACATAAGCTGAGTTCAAATTGACCACCAGACAGAATGGGTATTTTGTGATTTATTTTCAAAGCTTTGAAAATAAACGTGAGACCAATCCAGTACAGAAGCGTTCCCTAGCGCAGCTAAAATGGTCTAATCTAAAATACGGAATTCTTCTCATCTATAAAGTGTCTCTCGCTCCCACCCTCCTTGTCTCTTCCTCCAGCCTGAACACATACCCATTCCTCCTCAGCTGGGCACAGGAACAGATAAGAGAAAGGAGTTATGTCTACGCTTATTAGTGATTCCCAGAGCCCAAAAAAAGTCTGCAGGCTATAGAGCGTTTTCTATTCGGGCTCCAGTACTATGGAATGCCCTCCCGGTAACAATTAGAGATGCTACCTCAGTAGAAGCATTTAAGTCCCATCTTAAAACTCATTTGTATACTCTAGCCTTTAAATAGACCCCCCTTTTAGACCAGTTGATCTGCCGTTTCTTTTCTTTTCTCCTCTGCTCCCCTCTTCCTTGTGGAGGGGGGGGGCACAGGTCCGGTGGCCATGGATGAAGTGCTGGCGGTCCAGAGTCGGGACCCAGGGTGGACCGCTCGCCTGTGCATCGGCTGGGAACATCTCTGCGCTGCTGACCCGTCTCCGCTCGGAATGGTGTCCTGCTGGCCCCACTATGGACTGGACTCTTAATATTATGTTAGATCCACTATGGACTGGACTCTTACTATTATGTTGGATCCACTATGGGCTGGACTCTCACTATTATGTTGGATCCACTATGGACTGGACTCTCACTATTATGTTGGATCCACTATGGACTGGACTCTTACTATTATGTTGGATCCACTATGGACTGGACTCTCACAATATTATGTCAGACCCACTCGACATCCATTGCATTCGGTCTCCCCTCGAGGGGGGGGGTTACCCACATATGCGGTCCTCTCCAAGGTTTCTCATAGTCATTCACATCGACGTCCCACTGGGGTGAGTTTTTCCTTGCCCTTATGTGGGCTTTGTACCGAGGATGTCGTTGTGGCTTGTGCAGCCCTTTGAGACACTTGTGATTTAGGGCTATATAAATAAACATTGATTGATTGATTGATTGATTGATACTCCCTGCATACCACAAAATCAAGGTTGACACATACAGTACTTGCAGACAACCAAAAGAGAACAACAGGAAGAACACTAGGTGTCTTGTAATATGACTATGAAAGTAAAGAAGTAACACTTAAATATGGATATATGTAAATATCTGCCTCCAACAGGGGCCAAGATGTATGTGTGTATAAATGATATATACACATTTAGCTTTACAAATCTGCTGTACAGTATGTGTGTTTGGGTACTAATACCAAAAATCAAAATGTCCAATAGAGTTCTAAAAAAGTTATGACAGGCCACCTCAGAAACATGCAATGGAATTGTACAGTTTTTTTACTGAATGGGACACCCAACATGTACATGAAAATAAAGAAAGTGGGATTTACAATATTAACTATGAACAATAAAACAGTGAATATTAACAACATCTTTTACTTCTCAGAGCAGCTCCTCCATAGTTGTGTATCTTTTACAATCAAGCAAAACACAACAAAAATGTAACAAACAGCAAAATATGAATGCAAAGTGTAATAAACACCTACAATATGATATATTATCACGTAAAAATCTGCGTCCGCATCTGTTCCTGACACACGTGTTTGGGGCTGGCTGCTATGGAAACAAGCCCCGCCCACTCTGCTTTGTTCCTGGTCTGAGCTGCTGTAACCTAGATTACTGCAATAACTCCTAGAAGACTCAAAAGTGCAGATTTCAACCATTGAAACACTTTCTATAGTCAGTCGTTAGAAAACATGAGTGCACATCATAATGGAAAATACACTTTTCATGTTGAAGGTTTAAAAAAATGATGTAGAACGTCCGGCGGGCCGGATTGAAAATGTTAACGTGCCGCATGTGGTAGGTCTGGTATGACACATAACATAAGGCATACCATCAAAAATGTACACAAACACAAGGAGGGACTTTTACTTAATGGGGGAAGAAAAGCAGTCTTTAGTGAGCATGAAGTGCTCTGCAGGAATGTTACAATATTCTTCTTTAAGAATTAACAATATTAATAAGTGGGAATTACACAAAAATGTACAGTACATTTTTTTAAATACAAAAGACAATTCTCCTGTTTAAAAGGATATTTGAGCTAAGCACTCAAGCAGTGACAAATACAAGCAAGTCAAGTCCAATAGAACTGTGCATTGTGGTGTTGGAATAATTGTTTGTAAGTTATCACAAAAGAAACGTTGTATTATGAATGCTGTCTTTCGAGGCCTAACAAGAGGAAGAAGGCTCGTGAAACGCCACTGTGATTTCAACACGGACAGATGGCAGGATCTGCTCAACTTCCAGAGGAACTCTCTTTGAAGTGTTAAACGAACTCTCTTTGAAGTCAACGCTATTTACGACCCGCTGCCCTTTTGAAGCAACTGTGGTCAGGAGACGGGAGGGGTTATCCATTGTCCTCCAACACCTGCCCCAGCTGGATCCAGGAAGAGCCCAAGCCCGAGAAATCCCACTTCTTGGTCTTCAAAGCGACCGAAAACAATGACTGTTTTACATACTTCCCATTCCTGCTGAGACATGTGTTGGTGCGTGAACATTGAATATTGTAATAAAGAGGAGACGAAAACCTTCTTCGTCAGAGCGTGTGGTGCAGGCCTGTACAGAGAGTGCAGTGGCCATGTCTCTCCTCAATATTGAGTCCAAATTGAATTATGTCTCTGTTTGATTCCTTGCCTTTTGTCTTGTTTAATAGATGTCCTCAGTGTTTGAACGTGACAGTGGAATTCTGCAAACTTCAACTTTGACATTTTTTTTTTAGGAATGTGTGTCCAGCGGCGTAGAAGACACGGGTCAGGCTGTCACCTCTGAGCCAGTCAGACGCTGTCTCTCGTCATCACATGAACACGTAACGCACGAGAGGCGCTCGCGTTAATTGCTCGTTAGTTAGTTACAGTATTGACAGCAGAGGACACGCTGACCTTGACACTGCTGCTACAGAGTTGAGAGTCACAAAAAGATGACATTCATTTAGACCAGACCTGGGCAAATGAAGGCCCGGGGGCCACATGTGGCCCTTTAAGCTTTTCAATCTGGCCCAGCGGACATTCCCAAATCATTTATTTAGATGTTTAAGATGTAAAGTGTAGCTGCCATTATGATGTGCACTCATCTTTTATAATGACCAACTATACTAAGTCTTTACATGCTTGGAATCTGCATCATATACTAGTTACTATGCTCATCTAATTAGTTACTATGCTCATCTAATTAGTCACTATGGTCATCTAATTAGTTACTATGGTCATCTAATTAGTTACTATGGTCATCTAATTAGTTACTATGCTCCTCTAATTAGTTACTATGCTCATCTAATTAGTAACTATGGTCATCTAATTAGTTACTACGATCATATAATTAGATACTATGCTCATCTAATTATCAATCAATCAATAAATAAATGTTTACTTATGTAGCCCAAAATCACAAGTGTCTCAAAGGGCTGCACAAGCCACAACCACATCCTGGGCTCAGATCCCACATCAGGGCAAGGAAAAACTCAACCCAATGGGATGACAATGAGAAACCTTGGAGGTTAGTTACTATGGTCATCTAATTAATTACTATGGTCATCTAATTAGTTACTATGGTCATCCAATTAGTTACTATGGTCATCTAATGAGTTACTATGGTCATCTAATTAGTTACTATGGCCATCTAATTGGTTCCTATGCTCATCTAATAAGTTACTATGGTCATCTAATTAGTTACTATGGCCATCTAATTAGTTACTATGGCCATCTAATTGGTTCCTATGCTCATCTAATAAGTTACTATGGTCATCTAATTAAAGTTAAAAGTTAAAGTCCCAATGATTGTCACACACACACTAGGTGTGGTGAAATTTGTCCTCTGCATTTGACCCATCCCCTTGATCACCCCCTGGGAGGTGAGGGGAGCAGTGGGCAGCAGCGGTGCTGCGCCCGGGAATCATTTTTGGTGATTTAACCCCCAATTCCAACCCTTGATGCTGAGTGCCAAGCATCGACGTAATGGGTCCCATTTTTATAGTCTTTGGTATGACTCGGCCGGGGTTTGAACTCACAACCTACCCATCTCAGGGCGGACACTCTAACCACTAGGCCACTGAGTAGGTACTATGGTCATCTAATTAGTTACTACGGTCATCTAATTAGTTACTATGCTCATCTAATTAGTAACTATGGTCATCTAATTAGTTACTACGATCATATAATTAGATACTATGGTCATCTAATTATCAATCAATCAATAAATAAATGTTTACTTGTGTAGCCCAAAATCACAAGTGTCTCAAAGGGTTGCACAAGCCACAACCACATCCTGGGCTCAGATCCTACATCAGGGCAAGGAAAAACTCAACCCAATGGGATGACAATGAGAAACCTTGGAGGTTAGTTACTATGGTCATCCAATTAGTTACTATGGTCATCTAATTAGTTACTATGGTCATCTAATGAGTTACTATGGTCATCTAATTAGTTACTATGGTCATCTAATTAGTTACTATGGTCAGCTAATGAGTTACTATGGTAATGTAATTAGTTACTATGGTAATGTAATTAGTTACTATGGTCATCTAATTAGTTACTATATGGTCAGCTAATTAGTTACTATGGTAATGTAATGAGTTACTATGGTCATCTAATTAGTTACTATGGTCAAAGTAGCTCAGACGAGGTACCAAGCAGTGTGGGTGGGGAGTGTTTCCACAGAATGTTTCTGAGGGTGAAATGTGGGTGTCAGGGACAGACGTGGAAGGAGATTGTGACAACAAAGTTGTAAAGCTTAGTGATATATCACATATATCACATTGTAGCTGGTTTATTTTAACCTTCATGTTCATATTTCACTGTTTGTTGCATTTTTGTTGTGTTTGGCTTGATTGTAAAATATGTGGATGGAGAGGGGGTGTGACGTTCATATGTTGCCAATATTCACTGTTTTATCCTTCATAGTTAATATTGTAACATTCTTTATTTTCATCTACATTCATGGGTGTCTCATTCAGTAAAACAAATAAAATTCCATTCCGGTTTTTTTAAGGCGGTCAGTCATAACGTTTTTAGCTTTCAATCAGACATTATTGTGAGGTTTTGTATTAGTGTTCCTAAAAATAGATACACCGGCCCCCAGACACATTTTTTTTCTCAAAATGTGGCCACCCCGAGTCAAAATAATTGCCCAGGCCTGATTTAGAGTTATTTAAAGTCATTGTGTTAAGCTTTTCTGCATATTGATATTATTTTCTGTTTAGGAATGTGTTTGTAGTTTGCAGTGGTTCAGAACTGCTCTCATCATACACAGACTCATATTTAGAGTTCTAACTTTCATTAACATAAGTGGTACCAAGCAAGCCTTTGTATGATTCATTCATCCATCCACTACCGCTTGTTCCTTTCGGGGTCGCGAGACTTGCTGGAGCCTATCCCAGCTGCATTCGGGCGGAGGGCGAGGTACACCCTGAACAAGTCACTGCATGATATACTACACGGCAAACGACATGTACACAAGTATATTTTTACGCAAATTCCCATTAGTGTCAAAGCCGACCAGTTGTACAGCATGTATGCAAATGCACTAATTGGATTGCAGGTCTCGCTTTGTCTATACATCTTAATATTGTGGCCAGTGAGTATGTATTACACATCTACTATTATGAAATGATTATCAAAGCATGAGGAGAATGGGTTATTAAGTTATGGCTCACAAATGTGCACATGATCCACACATCCTAACACAGTCCTGTTGCCTTGGACTTGCAGCTTAATGGAATGCACCTCCTGTGGTATTGGCCAGAACCAACAGCTGGGATGCAAGGTGTTTTGCTGTCATGGTAAATGATAGGTATGTCTCTACTGGACACGTATGAGAATGAAGACCAAGGACAAGCCAGGAACACACTGACTGAGTGGGCCAACAAAGTGTTTACCCACCCATCACACACTCAAATAAAGATGAGTCATGCAGAATTGAGGGGAAGAGGACCAAACTGACAGATTTCTCTCCTCCATCTCATTCTGACACAAGGCAACACCGCCTGCCTGCGTGGATCGCACAGCTCAGGGTCAAAAGGTCATGGTTTGTCATTCGTTATGCGCTCTGACTTCCTACATCCTTACTGAGCTCTCACAGCACCAAGCGTATGGGATAATGGAGGGACGTCACAAACGGTCAGCAATTTAAACGCTTCCAGTACGAGGAGAGTGGATGGAAAGACGGGATGCATTCAATTGGAGTGGAGAAAAAAACGCTGCAGAAAGTACAACATTGAGGGGGGAATGCATAGTGGTCCAAAAATGTCTTTGACTTAATGGTTTGATGGGAGAGTTGGACTGCACCCACAAATGACCCACCCTTGAGGGGAAAGATTCACTCTAGCTCACTGGTTCATAACCTGGGTTCGATCGAACCCTAGAGGTTCGGTGGGTCGGCCTCAGGGATTCGGTGGAGCGTCGGCGTCTAAAAACTTCAGACGTGCACATGTTCTGTGGCCACACCAGCAGCCCACTTGTCTCAAACCTGACTAAAGAACAATTTAAATGTTTTATTATTATAATCAAATGACAAATGTCATTTCCATGAGATAATTTTCGAATATACCTGTAAGTGTTTTGGCCCACTTACAACGACAATACCAAAACATATTGTTTTTCATGAGTTGTGCACTAGTATTGTATGTCTGGGTGGGGGTCCTGCTTTGGAAATAATTTGTACCCCTTTCAGATATCGCATTTAGTTCCCACTAAAACATTCACATGTTGCACAATGAGATGTAAACATGGGATCATGTGTACATTCCTGTAACTTTCTGTTTGTAAAATATATCTTTATTAGTATTTCTTTAATATAATAACACAATTTCATGATTAATATTTATAAATTAAGATTAAATGAAGAAAACACATTTTATTTTTCACTAAAGTTTTTACTACTTACGTATAAAATACTACACGGTCTAGCTCCGTCCTATCTTGTCGATTGCATTGTACCATATGTCCCGGCAAGAAATCTGCGTTCAAAGAACTCCGGCTTATTAGTGATTCCCAGAGCCCAAAAAAAGTCTGCGGGCTATAGAGCGTTTTCTATTGGGGCTCCAGTACTATGGAATGCCCTCCCGGTAACAATTAGAGATGCTACCTCAGTAGAAGCATTTAAGTCCCATCTTAAAACTCATTTGTATACTCTAGCCTTTGAATAGACCCCCTGTTAGACCAGTTGATCTGCCGTTTCTTTTCTTTTCTCCTCTGCTCCCTTTTTCCTTGTGGAGGGGGGGGGGCACAGGTCTGGTGGCCATGGATGAAGTGCTGGCTGTCCAGAGTCGGGACCCGGGGTGGACCGCTCGCCTGTACATCGGTTGGGAACATCTCTGCGCTGCTGACCCGTCTCCGCTCGGGATGGTGTTCTGCTGGCCCCACTATGGACTGGACCCTTACTATTATGTTGGATCCACTATGGACTGGACTCTCACTATTATGTTGGATCCACTATGGACTGGACTCTCACAATATTATGTCAGACCCACTCGACATCCATTGCTTTCGGTCTCCCCTAGAGGGGGGGGGGGTTACCCACATATGCGGTCCTCTCCAAGGTTTCTCATAGTCATTCACATCGACGTCCCACTGGGGTGAGTTTTTCCTTGCCCTTATGTGGGCTTTGTACCGAGGATGTCGTTGTGGCTTGTGCAGCCCTTTGAGACACTTGTGATTTAGGGCTATATAAATAAACATTGATTGATTGATTGATTGATAAAGAAGGGTTGGGTGAATGCGCATATGAAACTGGTGGGGTTCGGTACCTCCAACAAGGTTAAGAACCACTGCTCGAGCTAAAGACTTTGGACTACGCAGGATAAATTCAATCAGCAATCTAAAATGCAACAAGATTGTGCTATGTAGTCTCTAAACATGATAGGACTCCAGTAGGTTTGGGCTCTATATCGATTGTATAGATACATTCAAGTTTTTTTTGTTGCAGACGATTTAAAATAAAAAAATAAAAAAAATCTATATTTTTTCTTCTCTTGCTCCAGCATACTTTTTGCCTACAGGAGCTCCTTCTTATTTCCTTGACAGAGATTCACACACATGGCGAAATATAGTGTCGGAGGCAGATATTTACATATATCCGAATTTAAGTTGTCCTTCTTTCATTTCTTAGTCATATTTGAAAACAGCTCGTGTTTTCCATTTCTTCTCTTGATGCTCTGTCAGCAAGTATACTGTGTGTGTTAACCTTGAGTTCTTTGGAATGTGTTTTGACTAGCATTTGTTTTGTCTACAGAGATGGGACGAGAGAGAGGGTGGTGGGATCGGGAAGACAGACCATTTTGGGGAGGCGCAATAGAATGTTCTAGGGTTAGACTGGTCTCAAAATGTATATTGGCAAAGCTTTGAGAATATACAACAAAATACCTATTCTGTCTCTGGTGGTTTTTCAACTCAGCTTTAACTGTCGTAAAGAGCTTGGGAGCGAATTGTGACTTGAATTCCCTGGGAGGAACAACTGGTCCAAAACGCAACAATAGCTAATGCTAACGCTAATGGGCAGCGAGAAATTTGTTCCAAAGAGAAGTGTCAGTAGTTTAGATTTGCAGCGTGGAACAAATAACTGCATGCTGCAAAGTTTGTTTGGAGAAAAAAAAGGGCTCAAACTCTTTCCATAATCTGGAATCGAAGCCACCAGCCGAGTGTGAGAAATGCAACTCTTTATGAGGCGAACAAGACGGCAGGAAACAAACACCCACTAAAAATCAGCTGACTGAGATGGAATCCTTCACACAAGCTATGCATGACGATGAGAATAATCATCAATAAAGCAGTCAAACAAAAGCTACAGACAACATGCATTTAAATATTAGTTAACACTAGGGTTGCAAAATTACGGGAATATTCAAAGTTGGAAACTTTCCATGGGAATTAATGGGATTAAACATTGAATGCAACATGCTAGATCTTGCAGCATGATTATTAGCTAAAACAACCTGATTTCATGCAAATTCAGTAGAATTTCAACCCTTCACTGTGCATTCCTCCATCACATACACAGATAATTCCCAGCATGCTACACACTACAGCAGGGCTATTGAGGCCACACTAGTATTTGAGCCCAAGGACTTCATCCAGTCAGGTAAGTGTTGATGGGGTAAATATATTTGCTGTATGGTATTTAAGTGTAATTGCTTGTTACTGTATGACTGTAGACTACTCCAGCAGACTTACACTCAAGCTAGCTAGCTGTTCCTCTACTTCTTCAATGATTTTGGGGCCAATATCTCTAGTTAGCTAGGTTTATGTACCACCACAGTCTCATAATGAACCCAAAATATTTCTCCGTTAGCCGTGATGCTAATTTTCTCTTTGTTAAATCCCATTCATTTATGCTAACAACGTTAGCGATCCAAATGTACCTTTATTGTGATGTGTAAAGTTGAAGTAGCAAATAGTAAATGAAAAGGTGTAGTTTCCTCTGCCTTCTGTCCTGCTAGACATTCTGTTGTCATACAAGAATGTAGCTTATAGTTTGATTGACTGTTCATTTATTCATCTAGCTTATTTCTATTCATTTGTCCATCAGTAGAATATTTTTAAAGACTACTCCAATTGTTTAGCTGTTAGAATAATTATGTATAAGTTATCACACAACTCTTATGCTTAAAGGCAGTTGCTATAGTTATTATCAATTGTGCTGAAGTTGTACTTTTCTATCTGTGCAAAGGCACACAACTTGTAATCTTCCATTGCGAGTTGTCTCGTATCAGGAGTTTGTTTCCAGACCCTGCCTGCTGACAGCCAAGGACGGACATCGAGTACCTCAACGCAGACAAAACAGAGACAGGGCGAAATCACGAGTGTCAGCACATTTCCATTCTGAATAATCATGTATTGTGTCTACTGGGGGCTGCTTGCATTACCCCTCCCTTCAGAAGCAGCCTCAGTGATGTTAACTAGAGAACTCCCGAATAAATAGAGGAGAACGTGGGACTGTACCTTAGAGCGTAGGAGGAAACTGTAACTGAGTGTGCAGCCCAATACGTCTCTCCTCATGAGTAAAATTCAACTCTGTCTCTGCTTGATTCCTTCGTCTTGTCTTGTGTAATAGATAGTTGGGTGTTTGAATCTGACATTAGCTGACTATTTATATCTGTGTGTGGCATTGCATTAGTCTTTTACAAGCTTCTCATCTCATTCTACAGAACAAGATGGACGGTGTCCAACTTTGAATAATCAAAAAACGGTCAAAATCTCCAAACTTTCCGAGCTTAACTTCCCGCGCTAAATTTCCGGAAACTTTCCGGAAATTTACCGGAAACTTTCCACTCCTTTGCAACCCTAGTTCCATCCATCCATCCATCTTCTTCCGCTTATCCGAGGTCGGGTTGCGGGGGAAGCAGCCTAAGCAGGGAAGCTCAGACTTCCCTCTACCCAGCCACTTCGTCCAGCTCCTCCCGGGGGATCCCGAGGCGTTCCCAGGCCAGCCGGGAGACATAGTCTTCCCAACGTGTCCTGGGTCTTCCTCGTGGCCTCCTACCAGTTGGACGTGCCCTAAACACCTCCCTAGGGAGGCGCTCGGGTGGCATCCTGACCAGATGCCCGAACCACCTCATCTGGCTCCTCTCCATGTGGAGGAGCAGCGGCTTTACTTTGAGCTCCCCCCGGATGACAGAGCTTCTCACCCTATCTCTAAGGGAGAGACCCGCCACCCGGCGGAGGAAACTCATTTGGGCCGCTTGTACCCGTGATCTTGTCCTTTCGGTCATAACCCAAAGCTCATGACCATAGGTGAGGATGGGAACGTAGATCGACCGGTAAATTGAGAGCTTTGCCTTCCGGCTCAGCTCCTTCTTCACCACAACGGATCGATACAGCGTCCGCATTACTGAAGACGCCGCACCGATCCGCCTGTCGATCTCACGATCCACTCTTCCCTCACTCGTGAACAAGACTCCGAGGTACTTGAACTCCTCCACTTGGGGCAGGGTCTCCTCCCCAACCCGGAGATGGCACTCCACCCTTTTCCGGGCGAGAACCATGGACTCGGATTTGGAGGTGCTGATTCTCATCCCAGTCGCTTCACACTCAGCTGCGAACCGATCCATTAACCCTAGTTAACACTTCTAATCAATAGATATGTTTTGACCCATAAATAGGCTCGTATTTGACATTTTACTACATTTTGCCGGTTTCTGTTTCACAAGCTGGCTGTCCCATTTCTCGTTTTCCTCTTGCAAACCTAAATGGGACAAATTGTACTTTGTATAAATTTGGAATACGAGGAGTGGCTCAAATAGCTCCATAGTTTGATACTCCTCGACCCAGTTTGGAGTGTGGATTGACGTGATGAAGGAGGCAGAAGGCCTTGGGAAGTGCCGTTAAGTTCAGGTAAGAACATGGCTTGAATAACGGCAGCCTCCAGGGACAGAAAAGAGATTTAGGGACATCTTTCAAGCTGTCAGCTCACTGTGAGGAGGTGTCAGGGTGGATGATTGTTTAACACCCGGCTGACCTCCTCCAATCTCTTTCTCTTTCACAATTCCTCTGTTTCCTTGATATCATCATGCAGGCATTAGTTGGATGGCAGCGTCACTATCTTCACCACTACTTAGGATAAATGATAAATGATAAGTGGGTTATACTTGTATAGCGCTTTTCTACCTTCAAGGTACTCAAAGTGCTTTGACACTATTTCCACATTCACACACTGATGGCGGGAGCTGCCATGCAAGGCCCTAACCACCACCCATCAGGAGCAAGGGTGAAGTGTCTTGCTCAAGGACACATCATCATCGGCGGTCACTCGAAGCGAGTATGACGGTCCTCCTGGTCGGGGTGTATCCCTTTATGGAGGATGCCTGTGCGTGACTTAGTTTAACGTGGGGAGACTGGTGCACAGACACGATCTGTGCACAGATCCAGGTCAGGGTCCAGTGGCATGGAGTCCAAGACGACTGGGGACCCTTTTCTGCTGCAGCCTTCATCTGCCATCCCAGCCGTTGTGACGCTCCATAGGGTTAGCAATCATCCTCCGCCTGTTCCACCGTTGAGGTCTTGGGTTGTTGTTTCCCCATAACTGGGCCCACGTGGATGTGGGGGTGCCTTCTTCCGCCATCGTTCTTACATCTACCGTCTTCTCCGCCGTTGAGGTCTTCACCGTATCCCTGACTGGGGGGCTGCCAGGTACTAGGCCTTTGCCAAGGGCCACCTGGGGTAACAGTAGTAAAGGGCTTAACCTCCTAGTGCCCCAAGACCCCATAGAGGAGCCTCCACTGCCGGATGCACTTTAACGTCATGCCCAGGACATAATGGATGTGACTAGATGACTTTATGAATTTCTTTAATAAGAAAATTGAACTCATTAGAAAGGAGGTCTGCGTTCAAAGAACTCCGGCTTATTAGTGATTCCCAGAGCCCAAAAAAAGTCTGCGGGCTATAGAGCGTTTTCTATTGGGGCTCCAGTACTATGGAATGCCCTCCCGGTAACAATTAGAGATGCTACCTCAGTAGAAGCATTTAAGTCCCATCTTAAAACTCATTTGTATACTCTAGCCTTTAAATAGCCCCCCTTTTTTAGACCAGTTGATCTGCCGTTTCTTTTCTTTTTTCCTCTGCCTCCTCGCCGGGTTATTCCGGTTCCGGTGGCCATGGATGAAGTGCTGGCTGTCCAGAGTCGAGACCCGGGGTGTACCGCTCGCCTGTGCATCGGTTGGGGACATCTCTACGCTGCTCGGGATGGTCTCCTGCTGGCCCCACTATGGACTGGACTCTCACTACTATGTTAGATCCACTATGGACTGGACTCTCACACTATTATGTTAGATCCACTATGGACAGGACTCTCACACTATTATGTTAGATCCACTATGGACTGGACTCTCTCACTATTATGTTAGATCCACTATGGACTGGACTCTCACTACTATGTTAGATCCACTAAGGACTGGACTCTCACTATTATGTTAGATCCACTATGGACTGGACTCTCACTATTATGTTAGATCCACTATGGACTGGACACTCACACTATTATGTTAGATCCACTATGGACTGGACTCTCTCACTATTATGTTAGATCCACTATGGACTGGACTCTCACACTATTATGTTAGATCCACTATGGACTGGACTCTCACTATTATGTTAGATCCACTATGGACTGGACTCTCACACTATTATGTTAGATCCACTATGGACTGGACTCTCACACTATTATGTTAGATCCACTATGGACTGGACTCTCACTACTATGTTAGATCCACTATGGACAGGACACTCACACTATTATGTTAGATCCACTATGGACTGGACTCTCACTACTATGTTAGATCCACTATGGACTGGACTCTCACTACTCACGCCGTCCCAAGGATGAAGTCATAGGCCTGTTCAACATGTGATTTCACACGAGGACAACATTACTGCAAGTTTTATTATCTGGTGAAATAAGTGAGGTGACTCAATGAAACTGCCTTTTCCTTGTCTGCTCCATGACCGGATTAGACCGGGCTGAGTCAAGAGTAGAAACTATCTTCATATTGCGTTCATGTTATAGGCACTAAAGAAAGTACGAATCCAATGATCGCTGAAGACATTTGACACTTTGTTGTATCGCCGCTACGAGCCCGGTGATTTTATGATAAGCCCGCCATGCCTTAATCACCATTTATGTCTCCCTTTGGAGGGTGATTTAAGTGATGTAACGACTCGCCGGCGCACCCATGATGACGTTACCTCTCATTACATGTCTGTGTCATTACACGGCCTCTCAGCCATAACAACCCTGACAATAAAAGACTAGGAATGATCAATTTCACGGCTTTGCTCAACTCTTAACGCAACAGCAACGGACTAAATTGAGGCCAAAACATGTTTTCATTCCTCGTATTTCTTCTTGTATCATCGCAAAATAACTACCGTCATTTTCAAGACCATAAGCCGCTACTTTTCTGTCACACTATCAACACTTCAGATTATACAACGCCGCAGCTGATTCATGGATGTGTCGGCTTCACAAGCCACCGATGATTTTAGCTCGACCAATAAAATCAACTTCACCAATAAAATTGCCACACAGGTCACGGTGTCCATCCATCCATCCATTTTCTTTTGGTGGTGCTGGAGTCTATTTCAGCTGCATTCGGGCGGAAGGCGGGGTACACCCTGGACAAGTCGCCACCTCATCACAAAGCCAACACAGATAGACAACATTCACACACTAGGGACCATTTAGTGTTGCCAATCAACCTATCCCCAGGTGCATGTCTTTGGAGGTGGGAGGGGCCTATCCTCAGGTGCATGTCTTTGGAGGTGGGAGGGGCCTATCCCCAGGTGCATGTCTTTGGAGGTGGGAGGGGCCTATCCCCAGGTGCATGTCTTTGGAGGTGGGAGGGGCCTATCCCCAGGTGCATGTCTTTGGAGGTGGGAGGGGCCTATCCCCAGGTGCATGTCTTTGGAGGTGGGAGGGGCCTATCCTCAGGTGCATGTCTTTGGAGGTGCGAGGGGCCTATCCCCAGGTGCATGTCTTTGGAGGTAAGGGGCCTATCCCCAGGTGCATGTCTTTGGAGGTGGGAGGGGCCTATCCCCAGGTGCATGTCTTTGGACGTGGGAGGGGCCTATCCTCAGGTGCATGTCTTTGGAGGTGGGAGGGGCCTATCCCCAGGTAAATGTCTTTGGAGGTGGGAGGGGCCTATCCCCAGGTGCATGTCTTTGGAGGTGGGAGGGGCCTATCCCCAGGTACATGTCTTTGGAGGTGGGAGGGGCCTATCCCCAGGTGCATGTCTTTGGAGGTGGGAGGGGCCTATCCCCAGGTGCATGTCTTTGGAGGTGGGAGAGGCCTATCCCCAGGTGCATGTCTTTGGAGGTGGGAGGGGCCTATCCCCAGGTGCATGTCTTTGGAGGTGGGAGGAAGCCGGAGTAGAACCCACGCAGTCACAGGGAGAACATGCAAACTCCACACAGATGTCCATCCATCCATCCATCTTCTTCCGCTTATCCGAGGTCGGGTCGCGGGGTCAGCAGCCTAAGCAGGGAAGCCCAGACTTCCCTCTCCCCAGCCACTTCGTCCAGCTCTTCCTGTGGGACCCCGAGGCGTTCCCAGGCCAGCCGGGAGACATAGTCTTCCCAACGTGTCCTGGGTCTTCCCCGCGGCCTCCTACCGGTCGGACGTGCCCTAAACACCTCCCTAGGGAGGCGTTCGGGTGGCATCCTGACCAGATGCCCGAACCACCTCATCTGGCTCCTCTCCATGTGGAGGAGCAGCGGCTTTACTTTGAGCTCCTCCCGGATGACAGAGCTTCTCACCCTATCTCTAAGGGAGAGCCCCGCCACCCGGCGGAGGAAACTCATTTCGGCCGCTTGTACCCGTGATCTTGTCTTTTCGGTCATAACCCAAAGCTCATGACCATAGGTGAGGATGGGAACGTAGATCGACCGGTAAATTGAGAGCTTTGCCTTCCGGCTCAGCTCCTTCTTCACCACAACGGATCGATACAGCGTCCGCATTACTAAAGACGCCGCACCGATCCGCCTGTCGATCTCACGATCCACTCTTCCCCCACTCGTGAACAAGACTCCGAGGTAGTTGAACTCCTCCACTTGGGGCAAGATCTCCTCCCCAACCCGGAGATGGCACTCCACCCTTTTCCGGGCGAGAACCATGGACTCGGACTTGGAGGTGCTGATTCTCATCCCAGTCGCTTCACACTCGGCTGCGAACCGATCCAGTGAGAGCTGAAGATCCTGGCCAGATGAAGCCATCAGGACCACATCATCTGCAAAAAGCAGAGACCTAATCCTGCAGCCACCAAACCACACAGATGTATCACTGATATTGTTTACATTGAACGCAACACACTCACGCAATTATTCGGTCATCCATTTGGTACATTATGAACTCTCATCAAAACACGCAACGTGCACAAGACGCAGCCCCAAAGCCAAAGGCCGTCGGCCCAGCCGTTGAAAAAGGAAACAGCCACCGCACAGAATGGGAATCCGCTACCACCAACGGGCCCCGAATTACTAGAATACCGCGTGCTGAAGACAACGGCACGAGCCCAAGTGAAAGCGAGAATGCCGGATGAGGCGACCCAGAGTCCTCTCAGCTCTGACATCAGTCAGTATGTGTCCAAGCACTACATCAGTCAGATTTCTCAAATAGTTTGGCTCTAAATAAGCCTCCTACAGTGCATGGAAACACCTTCATCCGATTGTATTATGTTTTTGAAATTTCGAACTGACACACCTGGATTATGCGGTTGGAAACCAGATCTCAGTAGGGGGGTGCGGCAGGAGAGGACCCTTAGTATCACGTAAGCACCCGTGTCAATGTGCAAGATACAACCCGGAAGTAGATACCACTCAATTAAGACTCTTGAACGCATCATAATAATCCCCTCAATTCCCCCCAAAAATGGATGAAGTGGCTGGAATAAAAAGACAATATAACATACATCCATAAAGGTGGATGCATATGCAAAAGTGCAATATATTTATCTGTACAGTAATCTATTTATTTATATCTGCACCTTATTGATTTTTTATCCTGCACTACCATGACCTAATTTTGTTCTTATCTGTACTGTAAAGTTCAAATTTGAATGAGAATAAAAAGGAAGTCTAAGTGTACAAACATTGCAACAATTGTAATGAAGAGGAGTCTGTTAATTAGCTTCACAAATTAAAAGAACAAAACATTCTGAAGTGCATCGATGGCAGAAAAAAAGAAATTGATATTTAAGAAGGTAGCTAAAGAATAGCGACTTAAAGCACATGCAACAATTCTACCAAAACATTCATAACAGATTTGTAAAAGAGAAAGTCATTATAAACTTTATCTTTAATAAATCTACATTTAGAACAGTGATAATGGAAAGATGGCGTGTATGGTGAGGATGGTGTTCTGCTGACCTCGACTGCGGATGTTGTGGATCGGTGGAGGGAATACTTCGAAGACCTCCTCAATCCCACCAACACGTCTTCCTATGAGGAAGCAGTGCCTGGGGAGTCTGTGGTGGGCTCTTCTATTTCTGGGGCTGAGGTTGCTGAGGTAGTTAAAAAGCTCCTCGGTGGCAAGGCCCCGGGGGTGGATGAGATCCGCCCGGAGTTCCTTAAGGCTCTGGATGCTGTGGGGCTGTCTTGGTTGACAAGACTCTGCAGCATCCTGTGGACATCGGGGGCGGTACCTCTGGATTGGCAGACCGGGGTGGTGGTTCCTCTCTTTAAGAAGGGGAACCGGAGGGTGTGTTCCAACTATCGTGGGATCACACTCCTCAGCCTTCCCGGTAAGGTCTATTCAGGTGTACTGGAGAGGAGGCTACGCCGGATAGTCCAACCTCGGATTCAGGAGGAACAGTGTGGTTTTCGTCCTGGTCGTGGAACTGTGGACCAGCTCTATACTCTCGGCAGGGTCCTTGAGGGTGCATGGGAGTTTGCCCAACCAGTCTACATGTGTTTTGTGGACTTGGAGAAGGCATTTGACTTTGTCCCTCGGGAAGTCCTGTGGGGAGTGCTCAGAGAGTATGGGGTATCGGACTGTCTGATTGTGGCAGTCCGCTCCCTGTATGATCAGTGTCAGAGCTTGGTCCGCATTGCCGGTAGTAAGTCGGACACGTTTCCAGTGAGGGTTGGACTCCGCCAAGGCTGCCCTTTGTCACCCATTCTGTTCATAACTTTTACGGACAGAATTTTTAGGCGCAGTCAAGGCGTTGAGGGGATCTGGTTTGGTGGCTGCAGGATTAGGTCTCTGCTTTTTGCAGATGATGTGGTCCTGATGGCTTCATCTCGCCAGGATCTTCAGCTCTCACTGGATCGGTTCGCAGCAGAGTGTAAAGCGACTGGGATGAGAATCAGCACCTCCAAGTCCGAGTCCATGGTTCTCGCCCGGAAAAGGGTGGAGTGCCATCTCCGGGTTGGGAAGGAGATCTTGCCCCAAGTGGAGGAGTTCAAGTACCTCGGAGTCTTGTTCACGAGTGAGGGAAGAGTGGATGGTGAGATCGACAGGCGGATCGGTGCGGCGTCTTCAGTAATGCGGACGCTGTATCGATCCGTTGTGGTGAAGAAGGAGCTGAGCCGGAAGGCAAAGCTCTCAATTTACCGGTCGATCTACATTCCCATCCTCACCTATGGTCATGAGCTTTGGGTCATGACCGAAAGGACAAGATCACGGGTACAAGCGGCCCAAATGAGTTTCCTCCGCCGGGTGGCGGGTCTCTCCCTTAGAGATAGGGTGAGAAGCTCTGTCATTCGGGGGGAGCTCAAAGTAAAGCTGCTGCTCCTCCACATGGAGAGGAGCCAGATGAGGTGGTTCGGGCATCTGGTCAGGATGCCACCCGAACGCCTCCCTAAGGAGGTGTTTAGGGCACGTCCGACCGGTAGGAGGCCACGGGGAAGACCTAGGACACGTTGGGAAGACTATGTCTCCCGGCTGGCCTGGGAACGCCTCGGGGTCCCCCGGGAGGAGCTGGACGAAGTGGCTGGGGAGAGGGAAGTCTGGGCTTCCCTGCTTAGGCTGCTGCCCCCGCGACCCGACCTCGGATAAGCGGAAGAAGATGGATGGATGGATAATGGAAAGAAGTATTTTAATCAAAGGTGTTAGTTTTTGGAACAAACTTGACAGTGGAATAAAAAACAATGTCAATCTTGTTGTGTATTAAAAAAAAAAAAGTTGAATATTTCTTCATTCTTGGTTCAATCTTGTCAAATGAAAATATGACTTTGTAGTCGCCAACATTGAAAGTCAATAGATATGTTTTCAACTTCTTTCTGCTCCTTTTCATTCATATTTTACTTTAATGTTGTTCATTTGATACATGTTATTGTATTCCTTGGATTTTTTTATGAATGAAATAAATAAATGAATTGAACTGAACTAATTCGGGCTCCCGAACAAAATATAAATGAGTTGAAATATAAGGAAGCGGGTATATTAAAGGCGAATAACAAAAATGTACACAAACGTCTTCACGCTGCATTTGTGCAAGTCAACTGATTCACTTTCCACACAGCTGGCAAGATAGTCCAGAACTATTACAACCTTCCTCTGGATATCAGTCACCAACTGTCTTTTACTTCAGATGTTCAAACCCCAAAAGCAGTGAAGTTGTCACGTTGTGTAAATGGTAAAAAAAAAAAAAGAGAATACAACAAATCCTTTTCAACTTATATTCAATTGAATAGACTGCAAAGACAAGATATTTCATGTTCACACTGGAAAAATGTCATTTTTTGCAGTTATTAGCTCATTTGGAATTTAATGTCTGCAACATGTTTCAAAAAAGCTGGCACAAGTGGCAAAAAAGAGTGAGCAAGTCAAGGAATGCTCATCAAAGACTTATTTGGAACATCCCACAGGTGAACAGGCTAATTGGGAACAGGTGGGTGCCATGATTGGGTATAAAAGTAGATTCCATGAAAGGCTCAGTCATTCACAAACAAGAATGGGGCGAGGGTCACCACTTTGTCAACAAATGCCTGAGCAAATTGTTTAAGAACAACATTTCTCGACAAGGAATTTAGGGATTTCACCATCTACGCTCCGTAATACCATCAAAAGGTCCAGAGAATCTGGAGAGATCACTGCACGTAAGCCATGATATTACACACCTTGGATCCCTCAGGCGGTACTGCATCGAAAAGCCACATCAGTGTGTAAAGGATATCACCACATGTGCTCAGGAACACTTCAGAAAACCACTGTCAGTAACTACAGTTGGTCGCTACATCTGTAAGTGCAAGTTAAAACTCTACTATGCAAAGTGAAAGCCATTTATCAACAACACCCAGAAACGCTTCGCTGGGCCCGAGCTCATCTAAGATGGACTGATACAAAGTGGAAAAGTCTTCTGTGGTCTGATGACTCCACATTTCAAATTGTTTTTGGAAACTGTGGATGTTGTGTCCTCCAGACCAAAGAGGAAAAGAACCATCCGGATTGTTCTCGGTGTGAAATGTAAAAGGCAGCATGTGTGATGGTATGGGGGTGTATTAGTGCCCAAGACATGGGTAACTTACACATCTGTGAAGGCACCATTAATGCTGAAAGGTACATACAGGTTTTGGAGCAACATATGTTGCCATCCAAGCAACGTTATCATGGACGCCCCTGCTTTTCAGCAAGACAATGCCAAGCCATGTGTAACAACAGCGTGGCTTCATAGTAAAAGAGTGCGGGTACTAGACTGGCCTGCCCGTAGTCCAGACATTGAAAATGTGTGAAGGCTAAAATATGAGAAGGGAGACTGTTGAACAACTTAAGCTGTACATCAAGCAAGAATGGGAAAAAATTCCACTTCAAAAATGTGTCTCCTTAGTTCCCAAACCTTTACTGAGTGTTGTTAAAAGGAAAGGCCATGTAACACACTGGTAAAAATGCCTTTTTTGCAATGTGTTGCTGCCATTCAATTCTAAGTTCATGATTATTTGCAAAAAAGAAGAAAGTTTCTCAGTGTGAACATGAAATATCTTGTCTTTGCAGTCTATTCAATTGAATATAAGTTGAAAAGGATTTGTTGTATTCTCTTTTTATTTACCATTTACACAACGTGACAACTTCACTGCTTTTGGCTCTAGTAAAACTCCTTCCATCAATCCACAGAGCCTTTTGAATAAACTTCGAGACATCCAAATGTTTTGTTTCCATGATTTTGGTCCAAAAATTCCTTCGCTGGTTTTTTTCATTGCATCCTCCCAGATACATCCTTGAGAGTAGTGTCATGTTCCTAATAATAATAATAATAATAATAATAAGAGATTTTATTTGTAAAAGCACTTTACATTGAGCAAACAACCTCAAAGTGCTACAGTGTATTTAAAAAAAAACAAAAAACAACACTAGTCCCCAACAAGTAAAATAAATAGTAAAAAAAAAATTAGAACAGCCTAATAGCTAGAACTAGCACACAAATATCTAAAAAAAAAAGAAGAAAAAAAGGCTTTTTTAAAAAGAAGGGTTTTTAAGTCTTTTTTAAAAGTATCCACAGTCTGTGGTGCCCTCAGGCGGTCAGGGAGAGCGTTCCACAGACTGGGAGCGGCGGAGCAGAAATCCCGGGCGTAGTGCAATCAGAGATCATTTCTTGGTGCTCTCTACTATTTAACACCAGCTTAGCCATGCATCAGAGATGTCATCTGTGTCAATATTACAACACTTCAAACAAGTTGCTAGGATCCGCAGATGTCTAGTGTGATGTCATAGGTCAAGCAGAAAGGGAATTCATGTATCCGCACTAAAAAGGAAAGCAGTGCCTATCATCTTAAAAGCCAGCACTCATTTGACATCATGGATTTGCTGTCATGCTTTGCCTGTCAATTCTACTCATTATGCAAATCCATGTCATCAAATTTGGATTAACATGGTGGAAATGTGTTAAGAGCTCACATCAATAGACACTTGGTTAAGCAGCCGGAGCGCCTGCAGCCGCCAGTAAGGAATACAATAACTCTTCTAGTCCTCTAAGTGGATTCTATACAAATAGACTAAAACACAGTTTTTACCCAAGAGCCATAGTTTTTACCCAAGAGCCATAGTTTTTACCCAAGAGCCATAGTAGCATTAAACAGACCCTGAGTGAGCACATGTGTCCGTCATGTCCTCATGTGTCATGGCTTTTTATTTTTCGGACTATAATGTGCAATAATGTTGGACTATAATGTGCAATAATAAGCAATAATGTTGGACTATAATGTGCAATAATGTGCAATAATGTTGGACTATAATGTGCAATAATGTTGGACTATAATGTGCAATAATGTGCAATAATGTTGGACTATAATGTGCAATAATGTGCAATAATGTTGGACTATAATGTGCAATAATGTGCAATAATGTTGGACTATAATGTGCAATAATGTTGGACTATAATGTGCAATAATGTTGGACTATAATGTGCAATAATGTGCAATAATGTTGGACTATAATGTGCAATAATGTGCAATAATGTTGGACTATAATGTGCAATAATGTTGGACTATAATGTGCAATAATGTGCAATAATGTTGGACTATAATGTGCAATAATGTGCAATAATGTTGGACTATAATGTGCAATAATGTTGGACTGTGCAATAAATCCCAAATAGCCTCTTGATAAGTGCAATAATACTGGACTGTGAAACAGAAAAATGTGCAATAACCGACAACCTTACACCTCTGTCACTCATATATACACACACATATATATATATATATATATATATATATATATATATATATATATATACACACACATATATATATATATATATATATATATATACACACACATATATATATATATATATATATATATATACACACACATATATATATATATATATATATATATATATATATATATATATATATATATATATATATATATATATATATATATGTATATATATATATATATATATATATATATATATATATATATATATATGACAAAGAAGTTGGGAAAGGTGGCAATAAATACTGATAAAGTTGAGGAATGCTCATCAAACACTTATTTGGAACATCCCACAGGTGTGCAGGCTAATTGGGAACAGGTGGGTGCCATGATTGGGTATAAAAACAGCTTCCCAAAAAATGCTCAGTCTTTCACAAGAAAGGATGGGGCGAGGTACACCCCTTTGTCCACAACTGCGTGAGCAAATAGTCAAACAGTTTAAGAACAACGTTTCTCAAAGTGCAATTGCAAGAAATGTAGGGATTTCAACATCTACGCTCCATAATATCATCAAAAGGTTCAGAGAATGTGGAGAAATCACTCCACGTAAGCGGCATGGCCGGAAACCAACATTGAATGACCGTGACCTTCCATCCCTCAGACGGCACTGTATCAAAAACCCACATCAATCTCTAAAGGATATCACCACATGGGCTCAGGAACACTTCAGAAAACCACTGTCACTAAATACAGTTGGTCGCTACATCTGTAAGTGCAAGTTAAAGCCATTTATCAACAACATCCAGAAACTTCTCTGGGCCCGAGATCATCTAAGATGGACTGATACAAAGTGGAAAAGTGTTCTGTGGTCTGACGAGTCCACATTTCAAATTGTTTTTGGAAATATTCGACATCGTGTCATCCGGACCAAAGGGGAAGCGAACCATCCAGACTGTTATCGACGCAAAGTTCAAAAGGCAGCATGTGTGATGGTATGGGGGTGCATTAGTGCCCAAGGCATGGGTAACTTACACATCTGTGAAGGCACCATTAATGCTGAAAGGTACATACAGGTTTTGGAACAACATATGTTGCCATCTAAGCGCCGTCTTTTTCATGGACGGCCCTGCTTATTTCAGCAAGACAATGCCAAGCCACATTCAGCACGTGTTACAACAGCGGTGCTTCGCAAAAAAAGAGTGCGGGTACTTTCCTGGCCTGCCTGCAGTCCAGACCTGTCTCCCATTGAAAATGTGTGGCGCATTATGAAGCGTAAAATACGACAGCGGAGACCCCCGGACTGTTGAACGACTGAAGCTCTACAAATAACAAGAATGGAAAAGAATTCCACTTTCAAAGCTTTAACAATTAGTTTCCTCAGTTCCCAATCGTTTATTGAGTGTTGTTAAAAGAAAAGGTGATGTAACACAGGGGTGAACATGCCCTTTCCCAACTACTTTGGCACGTGTTACTTACTTACTTACTTAGGCCTTTAAATTCCCTGAGGAACATAGGCCATTGATGAAACTCCTCCATCCCCTTCGGTCTTGTACACTCCGCTCCAGTTGTTGCCATGACAGCCCTTGTGCCTTCATCTCCTGCTCTGTGTTTCTTCTCCAGGTGGCTCTAGGCCTTCCTCTCTTCCTCTTGCCTTGCGGGTTCCATGTTAGAGCATGTTTTGTGATAGATTTATTGTGTCTATGCAGTGTGTGACCAATCCGGTTCCATTTCCTCCTCCTGATTTGTGTTTCTATTGTGTCTTGTCTGGTGAGGTCCCACAGGTTGGCATTGGAGACGGTGCTAGACCAGTAGATACCTAGGAGGCCACGGAGGCAGCGGTTGAAGAATGTCTGTATTTTGTTGAGTATGTTGGCGGTGATCTTCCAGGTTTCTGAACTGTAGAGTGGGGTAGATTTGACGTTTGAGTTGAAGATTTGCAGTTTGGTCTTGAGTGATATGTTTTTTGCTTTCCAGATTTTATTTAGGATAGTGAATATGGTCCTTGCTTCTCCAATTCTGGCACTGACATCCTCCTCCGTTCCTCCGTCCACAGCAATAATGCTTCCTAGGTATGTAAAGGTGGCAACCTCGTCTATCTGGTTATGATCTATGTTTATCGGGGAGTTGTTCTTGTTGTTGATACGCATTAACTTAGTTTCTGATGTGTTTATTTTGAGTCCAAGCGAAGCAGCTGTTGTTTCCAGTTTGCATGATTTCTCCTGCATATGTTGGTGTGTGTGTGCTAGGAGTGCTATATCATTAGCAAAATCCAGGTCTTCCAACTGCTCAGTCAGGCTCCACTGTACGCCGATTCGGTTATTGCTTGTTGTTTATGTCATGGTCCAGTCTATACAGAGGATGTCATGGTCCAGTCTATACAGAGGATGGCATGGTCCAGTCTATACAGAGGATGTCATGGTCCAGTCTATACAGAGGATGTCATGGTCCAGTCTATACAGAGGATGTCATGGTCCAGTCTATACAGAGGAGGATGTCATGGTCCAGTCTATACAGAGGATGTCATGGTCCAGTCTATACAGAGCGTGTCATGGTCCAGTCTATACAGAGGATGTCATGGTCCAGTCTATACAGAGGATGTCATGGTCCAGTCTATACAGAGGAGGATGTCATGGTCCAGTCTATACAGAGGAGGATGTCATGGTCCAGTCTGTACAGAGGATGTCATGGTCCAGTCTATACAGAGGAGGATGTCATGGTCCAGTCTATACAGAGGAGGATGTCATGGTCCAGTCTGTACAGAGGATGTCATGGTCCAGTCTATACAGAGGATGTCATGGTCCAGTCTATACAGAGGAGGATGTCATGGTCCAGTCTATACAGAGGAGGATGTCATGGTCCAGTCTATACAGAGGAGGATGTCATGGTCCAGTCTATACAGAGGAGGATGTCATGGTCCAGTCTATACAGAGGAGGATGTCATGGTCCAGTCTATACAGAGGATGTCATGGTCCAGTCTATACAGAGGAGGATGTCATGGTCCAGTCTATACAGAGGAGGATGTCATGGTCCAGTCTGTACAGAGGATGTCATGGTCCAGTCTATACAGAGGAGGATGTCATGGTCCAGTCTATACAGAGGAGGATGTCATGGTCCAGTCTGTACAGAGGATGTCATGGTCCAGTCTATACAGAGGATGTCATGGTCCAGTCTATACAGAGGATGTCATGGTCCAGTCTATACAGAGCTTGTCATGGTCCAGTCTATACAGAGCTTGTCATGGTCCAGTCTATACAGAGGATGTCATGGTCCAGTCTATACAGAGGATGTCATGGTCCAGTCTATACAGAGGAGGATGTCATGGTCTAGTCTATACAGAGGATGTCATGGTCCAGTCTATACAGAGGATGTCATGGTCCAGTCTATACAGAGGAGGATGTCATGGTCCAGTCTATACAAAGGATGTCATGGTCCAGTCTATACAGAGGATGTCATGGTCAAGTCTATACAGAGCTTGTCATGGTCCAGTCTATACAGAGCTTGTCATGGTCCAGTCTATACAGAGGATGTCATGGTCCAGTCTATACAGAGGAGGATGTCATGGTCCAGTCTATACAGAGGATGTCATGGTCCAGTCTATACAGAGGATGTCATGGTCCAGTCTATACAGAGGATGTCATGGTCCAGTCTATACAGAGGATGTCATGGTCCAGTCTATCAGAGGATGTCATGGTCCAGTCTATACAGAGGATGTCATGGTCCAGTCTATACATAGGTTGTCATGGTCCAGTCTATACAGAGGATGAACAGGAAGGGCGAGAGCATGCATCCCTGCCGCACCCCAGTCAGGACCTCAAAGGGCTCTGACAGGCAGCCTTTATGGAGGACACGACCCTGCATCCCTTGGTAGGTGTTCTTGATAAGGTTGATCAACTTTGGGGGAATGCCATAGTGAGCCATCACTCTCCACAGCATCTCCCGATCCACACTGTCAAAAGCCTTTTCAAAATCGATGAAGTTGACATAGACAGGAGAGTTCCATTTGATTGACTGTTCAATGATAATCCTGAGTGTGGCTATTTGATCTGCACAGGATCGATTGTTCCTGAAACCAGCCTGGTTTTCCCTCAGTTTCCCATCCACTGCCTTTTGGATTCTCTCCAGTAGGATGCGGTTGAGCACCTTCCCTGGCGATGAAAGCAGCATTATGCCTCTGTAGTTCTTGCACTCCCTGAGGTCTCCTTTCTTGGGAATCTTGACAATAATGCCATCTCTCCAGTCTGATGGGACATTTTCTTCTTCCCAGATGGTTTGCATGCGTTGGTAGAGCATGCTGGTGGAGGTTTCGATGTCTGCCTTTAGGGCTTCAGCTGGGATCTCATCCGGCACCTCTGCCTTGCCTCCTCTCAGGGCCCTGATGGCCTTCTTGATTTCTGTCTTGGTGGGAGGGTTGCAGTTTATTCCCAACAGGTCTGTGGCTGGTGGGAGCTCTGCTGTCAGTTGGGGGGGTTGTCTATTGAGCAGTTCTCTAAAGTGTTCTGTCCATCTCTTTAGTTGGTCCTCCTTGGTTGTGAGTAGTGTACCCTGTGTGTTGTTAATGTGTGATTGTGACTGTTGAAACTTGCCTATGAGTTTTTTTGTAGTTATGTAAAGTTCTTTGAGATTGTTTTTCCCAGCTGCCTCCTCTGCCTGTTGTGCCAAATCCTCAATTAACTTCTTTTTGTCCTTTCTGACACGTTTCTTCACTTCTTTGTTTGCTGCTTCATATTCTTTCTGTGCTGTTTTTGGTTTTGGAACAACATATGTTGCCATCTAAGCAACGTTACCATGGACGCCCCTGCTTATTTCAGCAAGACAATGCCAAGCCACGTGTTACATCAACGTGGCTTCATAGTAAAAGAGTGCGCGTACTAGACTGGCCTGCCTGTAGTCCAGACCTGTCTCCCATTGAAAATGTGTGGCGCATTATGAAGCCTAAAATAGCACAACGGAGACCCCCGGACTGTTGAACAACTTAAGCTGTACATCAAGCAAGAATGGGAAAGAATTCCACCTGAGAAGCTTCAAAAATGTGTCTCCTCAGTTCCCAAACGTTTATTGAGTGTTGTTAAAAGGAAAGGCCATGTAACACAGTGGTGAACATGCCCTTTCCCAACTACTTTGGCACGTGTTGCAGCCATGAAATTCTAAGTTAATTATTATTTGCAAAAAAAAAATAAAGTTTATGAGTTCGAACATCAAATATGTTGTCTTTGTAGCATATTCAACTGAATATGGGTTGAAAAGGATTTGCACATCATTGTATTCCGTTTATATTTACATCTAACACAATTTCTCAACTCATATGGAAACAGGGTTTGTATACATATATATATATATATATATATATATATACACACACATGTACACATATATATATATATATATGTGTGTATATATGTAATGTATATATACGTGTATATATATATATATATATATATATATACACACACACACATATATGTGTGTGTGTATGTATATATATATATACGTATTTATACATTATATATATATATACACACATGTATATATATATATATATATATATATATATATATATATATATATATATATATATATATATATACACACACATACATATATATATATATATATATATATATATATATATATATATATATATATATGTATATATATACACACATTTACATATATATATATATATATATATATATATATATATATATATATATATATATATACACACATATACATATATATATATATATATATATACATATACATATCCACATATACACACAGTTAACATACATTTTTTTTACTGAATGAGACACCCAGAATGTACATGAAAATAAAGAAAGTGGGATTTACAATATTAACTATGAACAATAAAACACTGAATATTAACAACATATGAACATCTTTTACTTCTCAGACCAGCTCCTCCATAGTGGTGTATCTTTTACAATCAAGCAAAACACAACAAAAATGTAAAAAAAACAGCAAAATATGAATGCAAAGTGTAATAAACACCTACAATATGATATATTATCACCTCTAGTGGTTAGAGTGTCCGCCCTGAGATGGGTAGGTTGTGAGTTCAAACCCTGGTCGAGTCATACCAAAGACTATAAAAATGGTAGCCATTACATCCCTGCTTGGCACTCAGCATCAAGGCCTGGAATTGGGGGTTAAATCACCAAAAATGATTCCCGGGCGCAGCCACCGCTGCTGCTCACTGCTACCCTCACCTCCTAAGGGGTGATCAAAGGTGATGGGTCAAATGCAGAGAATAATTTAGCCACACCTAGTGTGTGTGTGGCTATCATTGCTACTTGAACTTTATAAACACATTGCTTGCTGTCTGAGCAACTAATCTAATCTAAGATAATCAGTTGTGCACAACTCAACCAAAAAGCTGCGCTCTCTAAGAGTATCTTATTTTCCAGACTATAGAGCGCATCGGTATTTTCACTCTATGGGAATGTTTTCTCTGTCTATACAGGTAAAAGCCAGTAAATTAGAATATTTTGAAAAACTTGATTTATTTCAGTAATTGCATTCAAAAGGTGTACCGTATTTTCCGCACTATAAGGCGCACCTAAAAACCACAAATTTTCTCAAAAGCTGACAGTGCGCCTTATAACCCGGTGCGCTTTATTACGATTCATTTTCATAAAGTTTCGATCTCGCAACTTCGGTAAACAGCCGCCATCTTTTTTCCCGGTAGAACAGGAAGTGCTTCTTCTTCTACGCAAGCAACCGCCAAGGAAAGCACCCGCCCCCATAGAACAGGAAGCGCTTCTTCTTCTACTGTAAGCAACCACCCGCCCCCGGAAGAAGAAGAAAAAACGCGCGGATATCACCGTACGTTTCATTTCCTGTTTACATCTGTAAAGACCACAAAATGGCTCCTACTAAGCGACAAGGATCCGGTTCATAAAAAGACGCAATCTCTCCATCCGCACACGGATTACTACCGTATTTCACAGCAACTGATATTCCTGTGAACCGCACTGTGGAACGGGAGCACGTACGGTGAATATTCGCACCACAGGGAATGAGAAGTCATCCTTCACTGTGGTTCTAGCTTGCCATGCTAACTTCCACCCATGGTGATATTCAAAAGGAAGACCTTGCCAAAAGAGACCTTTCCAGCCGGCGTCATCATAAAAGCTAACTCGAAGGGATGGATGGATGAAGAAAAGATGAGCGAGTGGTTAAGGGAAGTTTACGCGAAGAGGCCGGGTGGCTTTTTTCACACAGCTCCGAAGGCGAACACACCTTCACTAAGACGGGCAGACAGCGCCGGACGACATACGCCAACATTTGCCAGTGGATCGTAAATGCCTGGGCAGATATTTCGGTCACAACTGTGGTCCGAGCTTTCCGGAAGGCAGGATTCACAGAACTACTGGACAACAACAGCGACACTGACTCCGATGACTTCGACGAGACGGAACCGGCCATTTTGGATCCCACGCTTGCGCAACTTTTCAATTCGGACACCGAAGACGAAGAATTCGAAGGATTTACGAATGAAGAATAACTTCAGAAGGTGAGCGCTATGTTTATTTTGTGTGTTGTGACATTAACGTTCGAGCAACATTATGTTGCTATTGCTCTACACCATTTTGAATTTTACTATGTTTGTGATTGCACATTTGCGTACATTTTGGGACAGAGTTGTTAGAACGCTGGTTTTCAATATATTATTAAAGTTTGACTGAACTATCTGACTGTTTTTTTGACATTCCCTTTAGCGCAGCGTAGGCGCGGCTTATAATCCGGGGCGGCTTATTGGTGGACAAAGTTATGAAATATGTAATTCATTGAAGGTGCGGCTAATAATCCGGTGCGCCTTATAGTGCGGAAAATACGGTAACTTGTACATTATATTTATTCATTGCACACAGACTGATGCATTCAAATGTTTATTTCATTTAATTTTGATGATTTGAAGTGGCAACAAATGAAAATCCAAAATTCCGTGTGTCACAAAATTAGAATATTACTTAAGGCTAATACAAAAAAGGGATTTTTAGAAATGTTGGCCAACTGAAAAGTATGAAAATGAAAAATATGAGCATGTACAATACTCAATACTTGGTTGGAGCTCCGTTTGCCTCAATTACTGCGTTAATGCGGCGTGGCATGGAGTCGATGAGTTTCTGGCACTGCTCAGGTGTTATGAGAGCCCAGGTTGCTCTGATAGTGGCCTTCAACTCTTCTGCGTTTTTGGGTCTGGCATTCTGCATCTTCCTTTTCACAATACCCCACAGATTTTCTATGGGGCTAAGGTCAGGGGAGTTGGCGGGCCAATTTAGAACAGAAATACCATGGTCCGTAAAGCAGGCACGGGTAGATTTTGCGCTGTGTGCAGGCGCCAAGTCCTGTTGGAACTTGAAATCTCCATCTCCATAGAGCAGGTCAGCAGCAGGAAGCATGAAGTGCTCTAAAACTTGCTGGTAGACGGCTGCGTTGACCCTGGATCTCAGGAAACAGAGTGGACCGACACCAGCAGATGACATGGCACCCCAAACCATCACTGATGGTGGAAACTTTACACTAGACTTCAGGCAACGTGGATCCTGTGCCTCTCCTGTCTTCCTCCAGACTCTGGGACCTCGATTTCCAAAGGAAATGCAACATTTGCATGGTTGGGTGATGGTTTGGGGTGCCATGTCATCTGCTGGTGTCGGTCCACTCTGTTTCCTGAGATCCAGGGTCAACGCAGCCGTCTACCAGCAAGTTTTAGAGCACTTCATGCTTCCTGCTGCTGACCTGCTCTATGGAGATGGAGATTTCAAGTTCCAACAGGACTTGGCGCCTGCACACAGCGCAAAATCTAACCGTGCCTGGTTTACGGACCATGGTATTTCTGTTCTAAATTGACCCGCCAACTCCCCTGACCTTAGCACCATAGAAAATCTGTGGGGTATTGTGAAAAGGAAGATGCAGAATGCCAGACCCAAAAACGCAGAAGAGTTGAAGGCCACTATCAGAGCAACCTGGGCTCTCATAACACCTGAGCAGTGCCAGAAACTCATCGACTCCATGCCACGCCGCATTAATGCAGTAATTGAGGCAAAAGGAGCTCCAACCGAGTATTGAGTATTGTACATGCTCATATTTTTCATTTTCATACTTTTCAGTTGGCCAACATTTCTAAAAATCCCTTTTTTGTATTAGCCTTAAGTAATATTCTAATTTTGTGACACACGGAATTTTGGATTTTCATTTGTTGCCACTTCAAATCATCAAAATTAAATGAAATAAACATTTGAATGCATCAGTCTGTGTGCAATGAATAAATATAATGGACAAGTTACACCTTTTGAATGCAATTACTGAAATAAATCAAGTTTTTCAAAATATTCTAATTTACTGGCTTTTACCTGTATATTAGCTGCACCGCATTATAAGCCACAGATGAATTTGTTGAAAAATGAGTTTTTGTAAATGTTTATTTAGATACCTTAATTGTTTCCAAATCAAATATTGAATATTCTCTTTGTCAATACAATATAAATAAAAAACAGAACTATGCATTTTTAGCTTGAAATGTGACGGCCTGCTTTGTTTGCGCAGCATCTTCCTGCTATATTATATCATGTTTATTGGTGTGCTGTTGTGACTTTGAACGTCTCTTTGTTGATATTATTCTTTCACTGCTCCTGCAGTTTGGTTGTTGCAGTGAGTCACAAGATGTGTGAGCATGCTGCATGTGGAGGATTCCCCACTGCCAAAAATATGACACTCCTTTGTTGTCACTCATATTTGCTACATCTACAGCATAACAATGCATCGTAAAACACAAAAACACCTGGGCTAATTTCACAGAATGCCATGAGAAAAGACCTTGTTGACTTAAAAAGCCTAATTGTTACGTTTGTTTCTGCCTTACTGATTGTATTGGTTCTCCCCTCTCTCTCTCTCTCTTTCCTCTCAGTTGCCATGACAACGGAGGAGGGCGGACACACCAGTCGGTGATCCAGCCAGCGACTTAAACTGATCTCACTCACCTGATAATGACAATTATTTCCCTTGTGTCCTTCATGACTACTTAACTTTGAATTTATTTCCTTTCTTCCAGTCTTCCTACCATTAACGCTTATTTGCCTCTTTCATTTTTTGGGGGGGACTTTCTTCTTAGTTTTCTCCCACTGCTGTGTACATTTTGAAAAGCCCACTCATCCTTTGTGCTTCTGGGGTCCATTATGCTACAGAAACAAGCAGCCTCTCAAATGGACCCCGGAGAGATGCAAGACCACTTAAGACCGCTTGAGGCCATCAAGAGGAGTTTGAGGGATGAAGTAAGCAATCATAGAAAAGAGTCTTGCCCCACAAAAAGGTTGGTGGTCGCTTGGAAAAGTCCCACCTAGCTAGGAGAGACTCCAAAAAGGTTCCTGAAAACCTAAATCTACCCCGGTGGTTTTTGGTGGAAACACACGGGGAACTTTAAGTGTAATTGGGAAAGTTCCTGAAAGAGTTCCTGCGATGTAAAAGGGTCAATTTTTGTTTTAGCTGGGATGGCGTGGCGCGGTTGGAAGAGTGGCCGTGCCAGCAACCTGAGGGTTCCTTGTTCGATCCCCACCTTCTACCATGCTTGCCAACCCTCCCGGAAAATCCGGGAGACTCCCGAAAAATCCGGGAGACTCCCGAAATTCAGCGCCTCTCCCGAAAACCTCCCGGGACAAATTTTCTCCCGAAAATCTCCCGAAATTCAGGCGGAGCTGGAGGCCACGCCCCCTCCAGCTCCACGCGGACCTGAGTGACGTGTTGACAGCCTGTTCACACGTCCGCTTTCCCACAATATAAACAGCTAATGATCGAGGGCGAGTTCTTGGTTTCTTGTTAGGCAGTTTCATTAACGTCCTCCCAGCGCGGTAACAACACACAACAACAGCAGTCAAGTTTTTGTCTACCGTAAAGCAGATTGTCTGCCGTAAACAGCAATGTTGTGACACTTTTAAACAGGACAATACTGCCATCTAATGTACATGCGTATGTGACCCACCCATAATGTGTCACATTTTTGTGTTGATTTATTTATTTTATTTTGTGGTTTGAATTTGTTTTTGGAGCTGTCATTACACATTTATCAGTATTCACATTGGTCAGTAGGGGGCAGTAGGGGGTTTCTTCCCAATTGAATGCGATCACCTGCAGACCGGAAGTGTCTTGTCATTCTGATGAGCGCGACCAGTCTGTGAACAATTGAAACGTCCTGTGTGCTTTTTCCTCCTGTATAACAGGTTAGTTTTGGTGAATCAACTCACTGAATAATATCCATGTGATCTTTATAAGTTTAAGTACACATTCTGATGGTGGAGCCCAACTCTAAAGTGTTTGGGAGTTGTAGTTTGTATTTGTGAATGAATCCAGTGCACAGCTGCAGTAATCAATACAAAAAGGCGACGTGAGTGCGCAATGTTTATATAGGAACTTCTGATCCTAATTCAGACTCCCAAAAATTAGAGCTCCCGCTTTCTTATTGATTTTATAATGTATATTTGTATAATGTGTGTGTTCTGAAATAGTGACAGAGAATAGAACAAGGATGGACAATTCAACCCTTAACTCAACAATGAGTAGATGAGTGTTATGTGTGTGTATATGTGTAAATAAATGATCACTGAAATTCAAGTATTTCTTTTATTTATTTATATGTATATATATATATATATATATATAAAAATAAATATATATATAGCTAGAATTCACTGATAGTCAAGTATTTCTTATGTATATATATATCTTAACCACGCCCCCAACCACGCCCCCCACCTCCCGAAATCGGAGGTCTCAAGGTTGGCAAGTATGCCTTCTACCAACCTCGTCATGTCCGTTGTGTCCTTGAGCAAGACAGTTCACCCTTGCTCCTGATGGGTGGTGGTTAGGAACCTTGCATGGCAGCTCCCGACATCAGTGTGGGAATGTGTGTGTGAATGGGGAAATAGTGTCAAAGCGGTAAAAAAGCGCTATGCAAGTATAACCCATTTACCATTTACAAGTGTCAAAAATGTAGAAATGAAAGCAAATGGCTAATAAGTTAGAAATTGGTGAAGCATGATTGAAATAAACTAAAGCATGAAAAAGTAGTATTACCCTGGTTGCTAGTTGAAATAGAGTGGTAGCTCAACTTGTGAGTATTCCAGTTTATTGAAGTATTTTGAGATTTGAGCTGTTTGACTGTTTTTGTAGTGCTTGGCGTATGAATGTGAGTTCGGAGCCTCCTATGGCGAGTGGGCATCGTGATGGTCAGTGTGAACCACGTAACATCTTCCGGTCTTATTTGCTAGCATTAGCTTACGGCTAATAAGTTTTCCAACCAAAGAAGAAGACGACGATATTCATTGCTTTAAAGAAATCATCTCCAACATGACCAGTTTGTGCACAGCAATGCAAGCGGCAGACTGGAACCATACCGCATACGCACCAGCGAGGATGTTACAATAGCATCCCAACAGTGGACATGTATCCATGAAAATATGGAGAAGCTGCTGATGTTGTCTTTGTAGAAGTCCGCCCTCCTCAGTATAAAGAGTGTCACGTCTCCTGCCAACTCCTCCCACCGGGACAGGACAGTCCACGGCCACGGTGAACGCAGTCGCTGTGGAGGCTCATACCCAACGACCAATGTAAAACTAACTTCACCGAGAACGACAGAAGCTCACCAAAGTAAATGCTTTACATTACTTCTGTAGGGCAGCACGGCGATGCAGGGGTTAGGGCATGTGCCTCACAATACGAAGGTCCTGAGTAGTCCAAAATTCAATCCCGGGATCAGGATCTTTGTGTGTGGACTTTGCATGTTAGATAGAATACAATAGAATAGAATGTTCTCCCCGTGACTGCGTGGTTTCTACTCCGGCTTCCTCCCACCTCCAAAGACATGCACCTGGGGATAGGCCCCTCCCACCTCCAAAGACACACCTGGGGATAGGCCCCTCCCACCTCCAAAGACATGCACCTCGGGATAGGCCCCTCCCACCTCCAAAGACGTACACCTGGGAATAGGCCCCTACCACCTCCAAAGACATGCACCTGGAGATAGGCCCCTCCCACCTCCAAAAACACACCTGGGGATAGGCCCCTCCCACCTCCAAAGACATACACCTCGGGATAGGCCCCTCCTACTTCCAAAGACATGCACCTGGGGATAGGCCCCTCCCACCTCCAAAGACATGCACCTGGGGATAGGCCCCTCCCACCTCCAAAGACACGCACCTGGGGATAGGCCCCTCCCACCTCCAAAGACATGCACCTGGGGATAGGCCCCTCCCACCTCCAAAGACATGCACCTGGGGATAGGTTGATTGACAACACTAAATGGTCTCTAGTGTGTGAATGTTGTCTATCTGTGTTGATGAGGTGAAGACTTGTCCAGGGTGTACACCGCCTTCCGCCCGAATGCAGCTGAGATAGGCTCCAGCACCCCCGCGACCCCGAAAGGGACAAGCGGTAGAAAATGGATGGATGGATTACTTCTGTAGTTGTTTGGAGTACTTTCTATTGCATTGTTTTACATACACTATTTTTTATCTAAAATGGTCTTTTTCTTCTTAAAAGCCGTGTTATAATTGTGTTTTCTACCAATGTTATTTATTTAAATTCATTCCAATGGACTGCGTGGATTTCTGTGAGTGTTTAGAGTCACAAACTTGGTCAGAGAACCAATTGAGCTCATAAGTTGGGTACTACTGCAATGCAATAATACTATTGTATGTGTATAAAGTACATATCAACTATATTTGATTTTAAACTGTTTTGCTTTTCTTGTGAGCGAGTCAATCGGATGAAAGATTGTAGACTCATTTGTAGACCAAATGCCTTTCCTGACACAACAGTCCAGCCTTGTTGACCACACTGGACATCTCTAATAATGCCTTTGTGTTGGACCAAGGAAGGGAATGGAAACACAAAAGGCAGCACCATGTACCATTACACCACCCACTGGAATAAGTGCTGTCAATAAGCCAAAAAAAGCCAAATTAAAAGCATAATTAATCTTTAGCTGACTGAACTGAAGCCCATAATGCTTTTTCTTCAACTTTAAAGGAATATTTATCCCCATCTTTGGGGTTCAATTCATCAGCCACACGAATCCAGTGGAACTCTTTTTATCTTTATCTTTTATCTTTATCACTAATGTGCACACCATCAAACATGTGTCTTTATCACTAATGTTGTACTTACAATCAAACACAAATGTCACAAAACAGAGTTCGACATTATTTAAACTACATTTGCGGTGGATTACATGTTACTGATAGGTGTGTATGTGTGTGTGTGTGTGTGTGTGTGTGTGTGTGTGTGTGTGTGTGTGTGTGTGTGTGTGTGTGCGTGTATGTGTGTGTGTTTTATCTCTCTGCAGCGCTGACTCACACTCACACTGTGCACATGACAACAATCACATTTGTTATTTCTGGAAATCACCACTAAAGAAAATATGTTAATCAGGGATCTGTGATATGTACTCACCAGTATCTGTGACAGTATCTGGGATATGTACTCACCAGTATCTGTGACAGTATCTGGGATATGTACTCACCAGTATCTGTGACAGTATCTGGGATATGTACTCACCAGTATCTGTGACAGTATCTGGGATATGTACTTACCAGTATCTGTGACAGTATCTGTGATATGTACTCACCAGTATCTGTGACAGTATCTGGGATATGTACTCACCAGTATCTGTGACAGTATCTGGGATATGTACTCAACAGTATCTGTGACAGTATCTGGGATATGTACTCACCAGTATCTGTGACAGTATCTGGGATATGTACTTACCAGTATCTGTGACAGTATCTGTGATATGTACTCACCAGTATCTGTGACATGTACTCACCGGCCACAACATTAGGGAGGCTTTCCCAATCGAACAAGAGCTCTATTGAAAATTCTGCCTCAGTTGTGATGTGAGTCAGATATTCTGTATTGTTTTGTTGTTGTTTTAACAACATTGATAGTACTTGATTGAGAGTCAATTGGCAATCAAATATTTCTTAGAACAATGTCTGACAAAGATATTAGAATTCTTGTTTTGTTTTTTTAAAGATAGATTTTGTATTTTTTTGATTTTGTCTCATAAATGGTTTGTTTTAATCAAACCTTAAAAATACAGGTGTCAACTTATGTTGGGGTCAGACACACTGATCTAATCTGATGTACCCAAGCCAGATACCTGACATCTTTTCTTGGGTGCTAGTTCATTAATGTCAGGGCTCAGGCTTTGAGCTGAGGCAACCTTCATTATTGAAGGAAGGTGTTCATCAGTCATTATATCTCGTCCACCCGGACCACAGTCTTGGGGGCGTGCTTTAAAGGCACTGCGTTTATCGTCCTCTACGAACTGTTGTCACGTCTGCTTTTCATCCATTCCAACATCGTGCCGGCCCGACTGGGCCAGCATTTGCTGGACTGGGTGAAAAGCGGACGTGACGATTTTTGGGAGGGGCACTGAAATTTAAAAGTCTCCCAGGAGGGTTGGCAAGTATGAGAATTAGCGGTGAATGCCAAATTTGGCCAGCGGGCCAGAGTTTGACACCCATGGGTTAAACTATCTAATAATAGACATTAAATTATCATACATTTTTGTGGTAAAAACATACACAAATATCTACTAAGCCTTATGATTTCAAAGCAAGCTAGCCATCAAATTGTACACTGTAAACATGACAATATATTTTTATTTTATTTTAAAAACAGCTCGGTCTTTAGAATCCTACCATCCATCCATCCATCCATCCATCTTCTTCCGCTTATCCGAGGTCGGGTCGCGGGGGCAGCAGCCTAAGCAGGGAAGCCCAGACTTCCCTCTCCCCAGCCACTTCGTCCAGCTCTTCCCGGGGGATCCCGAGGCGTTCCCAGGCCAGCCGGGAGACAAAGTCTTCCCAACGTGTCCTGGGTCTTCCCCGTGGCCTCCTACCGGTCGGATGTGCCCTAAACACCTCCCTAGGGAAGCGATCGGGTGGCATCCTGACCAGATGCCCGAACCACCTCATCTGGCTCCTCTCCATGTGGAGGAGCAGCGGCTTTATTTTGAGCTCCCCTCGGATGACAGAGCTTCTCACCCTATCTCTAAGGGAGCCCTGCCACCCGGCGGAGGAAACTCATTTGGGCCGCTTGTACCCGTGATCTTGTCGTTTCGGTCATAACCCAAAGCTCATGACCATAGGTGAGGATGGGAACGTAGATCGACCGGTAAATTGAGAGCTTTGCCTTCCGGCTCAGCTCCTTCTTCACCACAACCGATCAATACAGCGTCCGCATTACTGAAGACGCCGCACCGATCCACCTGTCAATCTCATGATCCACTCTTCCCTCACTCGTGAACAAGAGTCCGAGGTACTTGAACTCCTCCACTTGGGGCAGGGTCTCCTCCGCAACCCGGAGATGGCACTCCACCCTTTTCCGGGCGAGAACCATGGACTCGGACTTGGAGGTGCTGATTCTCATCCCAGTCGCTTCACACTCAGCTGCGAACCGATCCAGCGAGAGCTGAAGATCCTGGCCAGATGAAGCCATCAGGACCACATCATCTGCAAAAAGCAGAGACCTAATCCTGCAGCCACCAAACCAGATCCCCTCAACGCCTTGACTGCGCCTAGAAATTCTGTCCATAAAAGTTATGAACAGAATGGGTGACAAAGGGCAGCCTTGGCGGAGTCCAACCCTCACTGGAAACGTGTCCGACTTACTGCCGGCAATGCGGACCAAGCTCTGACACTGATCATACAGGGAGCAGACCGCCAAAATCAGACAGTCCGATACCCCATTCTCTCTGAGCACTCCCCACAGGACTTCCCGAGGGACACGGTCGAATGCCTTCTCCAAGTCCACAAAGCACATGTAGACTGGTTGGGCAAACTCCCATGCACCCTCAAGGACCCTGCCGAGATATAGATCTGGTCCACAGTTCCACGACCAGGATGAAAACCACACTGTTCCTCCTGAATCCGAGGTTCGACTATCCGGCGTAGCCTCCTCTCCAGTACACCTGAATAGACCTTACCGGGAAGGCTGAGGAGTGTGATCCCACGATAGTTAGAACACACCCTCCGGTTCCCCGTCTTAAAGAGAAGAACCACCACCCAGGTCTGCCAATCCAGAGGTACCGTCCCCGATGTCCACGCGATGCTGCAGAGTCTTGTCAACCAAGACAGCCCCACAGCATCCAGAGCCTTAAGGAACTTTGGGCGGATCTCCGGGGCCTTGTCCCTGAGGAGCTTTTTAACTACCTCAGCAACCTCAGCCCCAGATATAGAAGAGCCCACCACAGATTCCCCAGGCACTGCTTCCTCATAGGAAGACGTGTTGGTGGGATTGAGGAGGTCTTCGAAGTATTCTCTTCACCGATCCACAACATCCGCAGTCGAGGTCAGCAGAACACCATCCTCACCATACACGGTGTTGATAGTGCACTGCTTCCCCTTCCTGAGGCGGCGGATGGTGGTCAAGAATCGCTTCGAAGCCGTCCGGAAGTCGTTTTCCATGGCTTCCCCGAACTTCTCCCATGTCCGAGTCTTTGCCTCCGCAACCGCTGAAGCCGCACACTGCTTGGCCTGTCGGTACCTGTCCGCTGCCTCAGGAGTCCTATGAGCCAAAAGAAATCGATAGGACTCCTTCTTCAGCTTGACGGCATCCCTCACCACCGGTGTCCACCAACGGGTTCTAGGATTACCGCCACGACAAGCACCAACTACCTTGCGGCCACAGCTCCAATCAGCCGCCTCGACAATAGAGGTGCGGAACATGGTCCACTCGGACTCAATGTCCAGCACCTCCCTCGTGACATGTTCAAAGTTCTTCCGGAGGTGGGAATTGAAACTCTCTCTGACAGGAGACTCTGCCAGGCGTTCCCAGCAAACCCTCACAATGCGTTTGGGCCTGCCAGGTCTGTCCGGCATCCTCCCCCACCATCGCAGCCAACTCACCACCAGGTGGTGATCGGTAGAAAGCTCCGCCTCTCTCTTCACCCGAGTGTCCAAAACATGAGGCCGCAAATCCAATGACACAACTACAAAGTCGATCATGGAACTGCGGCCTAGGGTGTCATGGTGCCAAGTGTACATATGGACACCCTTATGTTTGAACATGGTGTTCATTATGGACAATCTGTGACGGGCACAAAAGTCCAATAACAAAACACCACTCGGGTTCAGATCCGGGCGGCCATTCTTCCCAATCACGCCTCTCCAGGTTTCACTGTCGTTGCCAACATTAGCGTTGAAGTCCCGCAGTAGAACGAGGGAATCACCCGGGGGTGCACTCTCAAGTACTCCCTCGAGCGAATCCAAAAAGGGTGGGTACTCTGAGCTGCCATTTGGCGCGTAAGCGCAAACCACAGTCAGGACCCGTCCTCCCACCCAAAGGCGGAGGGAAGCTACCCTCTCGTCCACCGGGTTGAACTCCAACGTACAGGCTTTGAGCCGGGGGGCAACAAGAATTGCCACCCAGCCCGTCGCCGTGGAAGAGAGTCCAGCCCCTCTCGAGAGAACTGGTTCCAGAGCCCTTGCTGTGCATCAAAGTGAGTCTGACTATATCTAGCCGGAACTTCTCGACCTCGCGCACTAGCTCAGGCTCCTTCCCCCCCAGCGAGGTGGCGTTCCACGTCCCAAGAGCTAGCTTCTGTCGCCGAGGATCGGATTGCCAAGTGCCCTGCCTTCGGCTGCCGCCCAGCTCACACTGCACCTGACCTCTATGGCCCCTGCTATGGGTGGTGAGCCCATTGGAGGGGGGACCCACGTTGCCTTTCCGGGCTGTGCCCGGCCGGGCCCCATGGGGACAGGCCCGGCCACCAGGCGCTCGCCATCGTGCCCCGCCTCCGGGCCTGGCTCCAGGCCCTACCGTAAGAAAAAAACTGTGGTACCATTTTTACATTTACAGTAATACACCGTGGAAACAGCAACCATATTTTTTATGCAAAAAACTAACAAAAAACTGACAGTTCAATCACCAGAATTCTACAGTAAAATAGAGTGTGACCATTTTACTGTAAAATTCTGAAAATTTTTTGACCGCAAAATCCGCAGATTTTTTTTTCTTAAATCCATTTCCTAAATGGTAAATGGGTTGTACCTGTATAGCGCTTTTCTACCTTCAAGCTACTGAAAGTGCTTTGACACTACTTCCACATTTACCCATTCACACACACATTCACACACTGATGGAGGGAGCTGCCATGCAAGTCGCTAACCAGCACCCATCAGGAGCAAGGGTGAAGTGTCTTGCTCAAGGACACAACGGACATGACGAGGTTGGTCGAAGGTGGGGATCGAACCAGGAACCCTCAGGTTGCTGGCACGGCCACTCTCCCAACCACGCCGTCCCCAGCGAATGGGTTTGAAACCGTTCATTTGCATAGAGTATTTCACATCCGCCCACACACATTTAATCACTCAAACTGACTGCTTAGTTGATGAGATGTTCCAAGCTTTGTTCAGTGATTAAAAACAATCTCCATCGTCCAACAATCTGCTGCATCATATTTTATACATCGTGTCTCTGCTCAATTCATCACTCAAACATCCAAACAATTTCCACTAACTCCATCAAGTGAGTGTCAGGTGCAAGTAGAAAGCATCTACAAACCCAGGTTCCATATGAGTTGGGAAATTGTGTGAGGAATGCTCATCAAACACTTATTTGGAACATCCCACAGGTGTGCAGGCTAATTGGGAACAGGTGGGTGCCATGATTGGATATAAAAACAGCTTCCCAAAAAATGCTCAGTCTTTCACAAGAAAGGATGTGGCGAGGGTCACCACTTTGTCAACAAATGCGTGAGCAAATAGTCAAACAGTTTAAGAACAACGTTTCTCAAAGTGCAATTGCAAGAAATGTAGGGATTTCAACATCTACGCTCCATAATATCATCAAAAGGTTCAGAGAATCTGGAGAAATCACTCCACGTAAGCGGCATGGCCGGAAACCAACATTGAATGACCGTGACCTTCCATCCCTCAGACGGCACTGTATCAAAAACCGACATCGATCTCTAAAGGATATCACCACATGGGCTCAGGAACACTTCAGAAAACCACTGTCACTAAATACAGTTGGTCGCTACATCTGTAAGTGCAAGTTAAAGCTCTACTATGCAAAGCCAAAGCCATTTATCAACAACACCCAGAAACACCGCCGGCTTCTCTGGGCCTGAGATCATCTAAGATGGACTCATGCAAAGTGGAAAAGTGTTCTGTGGTCTGACGAGTCCACATTTCAAATTGTTTTTGGAAATATTCGACATCGTGTCATCCGGACCAAAGGGGAAGCGAACCATCCAGACTGTTATCGACGCAAAGTTCAAAAGCCAGCATGTGTGATGGTATGGGGGTGCATTAGTGGCCAAGGCATGGGTAACTTACACATCTGTGAAGGCGCCATTAATGCTGAAAGGCACATACAGGTTTTGGAACAACATATGCTGCCATCTAAGCGTAGTCTTTTTCATGGACGCCCCTGCTTATTTCAGCAAGACAATGCCAAGCCACATTCAACACGTTTTACAACAGCGTGGCTTTCCCATTCTTGTTTTATGTAGAGCTTCAGTCGTTCAACAGTCCGGGGTCTCCGCTGTCGTATTTTATGCTTAATAATGCGCCACACATTTTCGTTTGGAGACAGGTCTGGACTGCAGGGGAGTTGGCGGGCCAATTTAGAACAGAAATACCATGGTCCGTAAACCAGGCACGGGTAGATTTTGCGCTGTGTGCAGGCGCAAAGTCCTGTTGGAACTTGAAATCTCCATCTCCATAGAGCAGGTCAGCAGCAGGACGCATGAAGTGCTCTAAAACTTGCTGGTAGACGGCTGCGTTGACCCTGGATCTCAGGAAACAGAGTGGACCGACACCAGCAGATGACATGGCACCCCAAACCATCACCCAACCATGCAAATTTTGCATTTCCTTTGGAAATCGAGGTCCCAGAGTCTGGAGGAAGACAGGAGAGGCACAAGATCCACGTTGCCTGAAGTCTAGTGTAAAGTTTCCACCATCAGTGATGGTTTGGGGTGCCATGTCATCTGCTGGTGTCGGTCCACTCTGTTTCCTGAGATCCAGGGTCAACGCAGCCGTCTACCAGCAAGTTTTAGAGCACTTCATGCTTCCTGCTGCTGACCTGCTCTATGGAGATGGAGATTTCAAAATCCAACAGGACTTGGCGCCTGCACACAGCGCAAAATCTACCCGTGCCTGGTTTACGGACCATGGTATTTCTGTTCTAAATTGGCCCGCCAACTCCCCTGACCTTAGCCCCATAGAAAATCTATTGTGAAAAGGAAGATGCAGAATGCCAGACCCAAAAACGCAGAAGAGTTGAAGGCCACTATCAGAGCAACCTGGGCTCTCATAACACCTGAGCAGTGCCAGAAACTCATCGACTCCATGCCACGCCGCATTAACGCAGTAATTGAGGCAAAAGGAGCTCCAACCAAGTATTGAGTATTGTACATGCTCATATTTTTCATTTTCATACTTTTCAGTTGGCCAACATTTCTAAAAATCCCTTTTTTGTATTAGCCTTAAGTAATATTCTAATTTTGTGACACACGGAATTTTGGATTTTCATTTGTTGCCACTTCAAATCATCAAAATTAAATGAAATAAACATTTGAATGCATCAGTCTGTGTGCAATGAATAAATATAATGTACAAGTTACACCTTTTGAATGCAATTACTGAAATAAATCAAGTTTTTCAAAATATTCTAATTTACTGGCTTTTACCTGTATGTGCAAGTGGAAAACATATATATGTGCAAGTAGAAAGTATATATATGTGCAAGTAGAAAGCATCAATATGTGCAAGTAGAAAGCATATATATGTGCAAGTAGAAAGCATATATATGTGCAAGTAGAAAGTATATATATGTGCAAGTAGAAAGTATATATATGTGCAAGTAGAAAGCATCAATATGTGCAAGTAGAAAGCATATATATGTGCAAGTAGATATAGTGTATATGTGCAAGTATATATAGTGTATATGTGCAAGTATATATAGTGTATATGTGCAAGTATATATAGTGTATATGTGGGCTGTGAGAGCTGATGCCTTCCAGCTGGTGTGAGTGACAATTCATTATTGGAAGAATCTCCCATCTAAGCCATGTAATGTTCTTAATTACTCACCATGCCGCTAACGCTGTTAGCTTTGTTTGGTTTTATTGGCAAAGCCGTCAATAAACGTCCACTGGGACCAGCAATCACGGAGCTCCCACAAGTGTTGTTTTTAAATGTGTAATTATTTCCTCGATACTTGAAGTTAGATCAAGGAAAATTAGCTTTCTACCAAGATTCTATTTTCCTTTGTCAATATTATGTTTACTGCCAACTAATTAAAAGGTATAAGACAGTTTATAAAGTTAAAGTTAAAGTAGCAGTGATGGTCACACACACACTAGGTGTGGTGAAATTATTCTCTGCATTTGACCCATCACCCTTGATCACCCCCTGGTAGGTGAGCGGAGCAGTGAGCAGCAGCGGTGGCCGCGCCCGGGAATCATTTTGGTGGTATATACACACATATACACATTCACACACAAACACATATATATACACATTTTTACATATGCATACATATACACACAAGAGCAGGGTCTCATATATATATATATATATATATATATATATATATATATATATATATATACACACATATATATATACAAACCCTGTTTCCATATGAGTTGGGAAATTGTGTTAGATGTAAATATAAACAGAATACAATGATTTGCAAATCCTTTTCAAGCCATATTCAGTTGAATATGCTACAAAGACAACATATTTGAT